>NC_135174.1:30226377-30241377 GCF_041146795.1 Maylandia zebra | reverse complement strand
CCGTCACCACCGCCATCGTCCTCGGGGACTCACCTTGTGGAAGGTGCGGTAGAGCCAGGGCACTCGGTGGTGCAGCAGGTGCCAGGCGAAGCTCTGGAAGTCAAAGAGCAGCAGGCACACGAGCACCTGAGCCAGCAGGCGCGGAAGGGGCGGGGCCTCCTCGGTCAGGTGCACCGGCCTCAGGTACCAGTGCAGCACGGTGAGCGGGAAGATGAAGACCAGGTGGTTGTAGAGCGTCAGAGCCAGGCAGCGCCGCACCGACGACCAGCTGACGGAGCTCTGAGGCTGCAGCTTGTACCTGAGCACCCACGCCCACCTGGTGGACAGCGCGTCCAGCAGCAGGAAGGGCAGGCAGAAGGACAGGTAGACGCAGAGCGAGAAGAGCACGGGGAAGAAGGGCGAGCGCAGGAGGGGGGCGTGTCCCAGCACGAAGGTCCACAGAGGCTGCAGCAGCATCGCCATCCTTCAGTTTGTCTCACAGTCGGAGCTCTGCTCGCCTTCATCACCACTGCTCCATTTAATCAGGCAGCAGGCCCCGCCCACACAGCGTCAGCAGCAAGAACCCGCCCTGCCGTCCTTATTGGGATGTTTCCTACTGCCGGAGGGAAAATGGAAAACTCTCCCTCCCACACTCCCACTTCCACATTCCACAGCAGGCTCTTTCACTGTGCACTGAGGATTGTCCCTGTGAGAGCCGCTCACCTGCTTCCATTGTTGGCAGGTTGAGCACGTGTGTGATGTTTACACGGGCTGAAGCAGCCTTTAGCTACAGCTGCGGTGTTAGCGTGCGCTGCCACACCTGAGCCGTGCAGGTTCACACACCTGAGGCTCTAAGTGAACATTAAAGAAGCTGTGCTTCAACTTTGTGGTGCGTGAGAGTCTGTACCTCTGCTGAAGTACAGGATGTGTGTACTTGTGTACTCGTGCGTGTGTGTGTGTGTGTGTGTGTCAGCATTATGAGAAATGAATGTGTGAGCTTACAGTGGTTCAGACTCACTGAGGATGATGACGACAGGTTGTTTCCTCTGATGATGAAGGCTCACATTCCTCGCCGTCTCTTCTCGTCACGTGTCAGTCGAGCGTCGCGAGGCATCAGAAATGTGCCTTAAAGCTTTATAAAAGTTTGCGTGTTTCTACAAACTTCATCTTTTGTGTTTTTACAGATGTTTCATGATAAATAACATAAACAAGTATTTACATGTTTAAAATAAGAACATGTCCAAACACTGATGCATGCTCTGTTCACCTGGACGCTGCGTCTTCAGCGGACCAGGAGGCGGAGTCAGTACTGGATTCATAATCACAAATATTATTATGTAATATTATTAAGCTAAAAATCGTATATATTTAATCTTCACTATGAAAACATTAGGAAGCTCTTGGCTTTACCTTTTGAAAAATAAAAGTTAACGATCGATGATCATATTGGAATAAATAATTTGATTTAAGATAATAACACTGCACACGTTTAATATTACAAATATGAAATGCAGCTTTGTTTAATGATGTCATCATAGTGCTGACCTGCAGTGGGATTTGCTGTATTTTTCCTTTAAATCCAATTTATTCAGATATAATTATTAAACCTACAGAGAGATATTCACGCTCTGAACGACATAAACGATAGAAGAATGAGATTTACCAGAGCAGCTCTTCGACATTTGTCTTAACATCGAATCCTCTAAAAATAAACCACAACATCAAAACATTTGCGATGACAAAAGTTTAAATTGTGTTTCTAACTGCTGCTTGTTAAAATTCACGTTCTCTGTGAAACGAAACAGAAAAATGAAGTTTCAGCTACTAACTCACAGCTTCCCAAATAAAGTCGGGATGAATTTGGTGATGTGGAGTTTTCTGCTAATCACAGAGTTGTTCCTCGGAGTTCCCCTGGGGAATCCGTGTGGGTGGGCCTGGTGGCTAAAGTAAAGCGCTGCATGCACGTGTGGGAGGATGACGCAGCTGAAGTAAAGTTTACATCAGGGACAAACGACTGTGTGAGTCTGGAGGAAGTCTGCAGAGCTCCTGATGTTTCTGTTGATCCTGGCTGAAGGAGCAGCTCCACAGAATACACACACTAAATTCCCAGAAACCACGCAGACACACACACACACACACACACACACACACACACACACACACACTAAATTCCCAGAAACCACACACACACATATTTGTGTGTCAGTAAGTGTGACGCTCGCTAACACTGCCACTGAAGAATGAACCAGAATCGACCCCGATGACTGCTCAGTTCCTCTGAAAGTGAGTGGGTGGTGTCAGTGGGTGGAGGTGATAAAGAGCACATTTCGTTTTCTCTGGGTCAGTTTGTAGTTTGAAACTCAAGTTATTTTTATAATTTACATTAACAGATGTAAATACCTCCACCCTGTCACGCCTTATCTGATCAGATAGGAGCAGCGCCTCTCCAGCGATCAGCTTTTTATAACTGACTTCCTCCCTCGAGTCGGCTGTAACTGTTACGATCCTGGGTCTTATGACCCAGCGTTTTGAGTTTTAGTTCTTTTGATGTTTATAGTGTATGTTTAACCTTAGTAGGTTTCCTATGTTCATTTGCTTATTAGCTCCCCCTTGTGTTTTCAACCCCTGTGAAGTCTCCCTTGCCCTTCGTGTGTTTCATGTCTGTGTGTCTTATGTTGTCAGGTCTGCGTCTCATTATATTTCCTGTTTTATTTTGAAGGAGTCCTGTGTTCCTATGTTCAATGTTTTTAGTGTTACTCTCTCCTGGTGACGTCGTTATGTTCATGTGTGTCAGCTGTTTCTCCATGTGTTCCCACTTCCCTCATTCAGAATCAGAATCAGAATCAGAATACTTTATTGATCCCTGGGGGAAATTATTTTTTGTTACAGTGCTCCATTATAAACCAACATTAAGACAAGACAGACAATACACTAACTAAGAATAGTACAATATATACATATATATACATACATACATAAGTCACTCATTATCCTCCTGTGTGTATTTAGTCCGTGTGCTTTCAGTCGTTCTTTGTCAGGTCGTCTGCTCATCCATGTCACAACTTCAGGAATCTATGTCAGTTCACCATGTTTAAGGTTTTTTCATGTTTAGTTTTAGTTCACCCAGTTTAGGTTATTGTTTCGTTTCACCAATGCCCTTTTGTTTGTACCTTTTTGCTAGCCTCAATAAACGGCTTGTTTTTTGTTAAAGTTTTTGGAGTCTGCGTTTTGGGTCCTTTTGTCAACACATACAGTCTGCCCTCGCCGGACTGTGACAGTAACTGCAGCAAAAGCTGGTTCTGCAAAGTATCGCCTCAGGGGCTGAATAATTACGCACACCCCACTTTGCAGTTATTTATTTGTAAAACATGTTTGGAATCATGTATGATTTTCGGTCCACTCCTCACGTGTACACCACTTTGTGTTGGTCTTTCACCTGGAATTCCAACAAAATTGATTCATGTTTGTGGCTGTAATGTGACAAAATGTGGGAAAGTTCAAGGGGGCCCAATACTTTTGCAAGCCACTGTATTCCAGATAAATGACTTTCATCCAGAGAAAAACTTTGCAGCAGGTTGTTAGTGAGCGTTTGGGGCACGGAGTAGGTTTAAGTTCAGTCACATACCAACACTTTCAGGCTCAAACAGAGAGCAGCCGACAGATGTGAAGCTGTGGGATATGATTCGTGGTGCCTTCCCTTCACATCTGTGAAGGCTGCGTTCCACTTCTGGAGAGGCGTGTCCAGCTTCCTCGTTAGTCACCACAGATGCTAAATCACCCTTTGCTCTCTGTTCAGAGCCTGAAAGTCTGAGTGTTGGTGGCGACCCGAGCAGGTGCAGGACAAACATGTTCCAGTCGCAGCTTTTCTGTGTTGGGACGAGTACAATGATGGTGGACATCAAGACACCTGAGCGCGGACGTTTGCTTCTTGAGGCGGGAGACGAGGTTTCATGGAGGCTGTTAACGTTTTTAATAATATCACGTTAATGTTATTTTTTAATTGACGTAACGTTACAAGCTGACGTCAGCTAGCGTGTGATGTTACAAGGTTCAAGCTCAATGTCAGTTTGAAATGGTGTCACTGTCAGTTAAGATGCTGCAGGTTCCTAAATGAACCACGTTGTTCAGTAAGTGCTGCTTGTGACCACGTATTCTGCAGATACGGAGCTTTGTGTACACGGTGAGCTCTAATAGGTTGGCTCAAGCAGCATCTTGAGGAAGGTCGCGCTGTGAGTCGTCCGGTGCGAGGATGTTTTCAGGTCACCTGTTGTCTGTGAGCCTGCGGGGGTGAGGCGTCACAAAGACGGGCACAGATCAACCATTAATGCCTGAATAGCCGGTGGATACTGGGCTCCATGCTCGGCTTCCTTCGTTGGTCAGTGGTTGTTTTTTTTGGTGGTTGATTCTGATTCACGCTGTTTCTTCAACATAAAGCTAGAGAGAGCCGCCAAAGCTGAACCGCAGAAACACAAGAAGCAGCTGTGACCGTCAGCCTGACTGCAGCTCTGTGTTAAGCAGACTGAGCTGTCGAGGCTGATTATGAACTAAGGTGTTTATCCTGCTTTTTAGCGGGAACGATTATTTGAGCAAAGATCTCTCGGTGACAAACGTTCACCAGCAGGGAGATTTACACTTGGCTTTTTTATTGGCAGAAACTTTTCACAGGTTTTTATTCATCTGAAATATTCTGAGATACTTTGCAGAGCTGTGTGTCTACAGACGTCCTGTGTAATTAATAAACTGAACCCAAGTCTCACAAATTCCCGTGTGTAGAAACATTGTTCTTGTATAAACTATCTTTATAACAGTTTAGAGATCTACAAGAGGGCTACTGACATCAGAGAAATGAGATTCAGATCGTTTTAAAAAGCCAGCTGTTTTAACTGTTAATGATTATGTTTAGTTTATGTACCCGAGTGTGAATTTAGCCGTCACACTGTAACATACAACACACTGCCTGAAGAGCATGTCTGTCCTTCAGGTCTTTGCTGTGCTGATAGTCACACACATGCAGGTCACAGAGGAGCACGCTCGGTTCAGTGCGATTACTCATGCTGCAGCACATTCCTGCGCTTACCTGTCTCTTCCTTTAATGGTGAATCATATCAGGGAAACAAGGGCCTGATATGATTGAAAAAAATCCTCTTTCAATGTTTAGAGATCAGGTCTGAGTGACGGCTCTCTCCACGCACCTCATTCAGGCTCAGGGAGGGGCGGGGCCATCTGCTGCGACCGGTCAGGGTGAGAGAAGGAAGACAGGATAAAGACATGCTGTGGAAGAGAGACGGAGATTAATCCGGTCTTTAAGTCTGACGTCATTAGCCGTGTCTGGGCTCAAACTCTGCTGCAGGTCCATAAATCAAACGATCACTGTGGCATCACTGAGAGTTAAAAACTGTCTAAATTCTTTCATCTGTAATAAAATGATCAGCGTTCTGCTTTACCAGGTGTAACAATTAAGTTTAACATCCAGGCATCCATGAAAATGGAATTTAAGACATTTAACGGAGTTAGAAGTTAGCAGGTAGTTAGCTTCTATCTAAATACAATGTAGCATGTTCTGACTGAGAGATTTCTGAAAAAGTCAAACGTACAGCTCTGCTATCACTTCCAACATAAATGAAGACAGAAACTAAACAGCAGTGACGTTTGTAGGGTTACTGAAGTTGGGCTAGCTGCTATATAATGATGTGCTACGTGATTGCTAGCGACACAGCTATGTTAGCATAAACAGTGACGCTGGAGGATGAACGCTAACTTCTTTCCACTCGATAAAAGTTAACGTGAAGGCTCCTGATGGTTAGAGACAAATGCAGTCGCATGGCAGGATGCTGTAAACGGACCAAACTTCAGTCAGGAGAACAACTGAGATAATCCATCCACAATACGAGGTTAGTCATTCATATACTGCTGCTGGGGCTGCAGTTACATCGTAAGGGTTTAAACACTGAGCTTTAAAATGAACAGTGGTAATAAAAGCCGAGGGAGGCCGGCAGTGATCACGGACTGTTTTTAGGGGCTTTTTAGATCAAATAGAACAAGATACAAAGCATTACAGTTTTTTCTGAATGCTTAAACCCTAACTGTGATTCCTGTAGCACAATCTCTAAAACTATTCAGACTTATAGCAAAACCACTCACTGAGTTTGCAAAACTAAAAGCACAAAAACTGCTTTGCACTCAGTTTGCAATTTTGTAACACACACTTTGCAAAACTGTAGGCAGAATTCACTGCACAACACTCAATTACCAAATTTCCAACACACTCCTAGCAAAAGTATACACATGTATGGCTATCATTAACTCTAATTTGCCAACTGTCTGGCACACTTTCACATGTGAAAACTTCTTTAGATAATTAGTTCACTTTGCAATCAGCCTAAGCACTATAATACAGGTAAGCTGTGTGTGCGGAGTACAATGGAGGGAGCAGGAAGAGTGAGAAGTAGAGGAGGCCGAGGAAGAGGACGTGGAGGTGAAGAAGTAGGATGAAGAGGACGACAAGGAGGAGCAAGAGGAAGACGAGGAGGGGGGAGAGGAAGATGAGGAGGGGGGAGAGGAAGGGTAGGAAGAGTAAGAAATAGAATTGCTGATGACATCAGAGCTACAATAGTGGACCATGTCATCAACCGTGGAATGACCCTGAGGGAAGCTGGCCAACGGGTCCAGCCTAACTCGAGCCGCTACACTGTAGCAAGCATCATAAGGACATCTTGAAATGAGAATCGGTGAGTACAGTCACTTCGCACAAAGATTTGTAGCACTGCCGTATGTCAATGAGAAACACACCAATACCATTGATGTAAAAATACTGAAATTGTTACTTTACAGAATTGCTAGATGACCAGATGCTGGGGCAGAGGAAGCATGTTCACTGCAGACCAAGTAACCCATATAGTCATTATGGCGATTGCAAATAATCTTATACTTGGAAATAAACACTTGTGTTTGTTTTGATGTGTTTGAATAAACACCAGTACTTGAAGTTTGGATCCCTCTATGCTTATGGATCTATGACAGAAGTATGAGCTCAAACTGACATGGCCTACCTTGTGCACAGAGAAAGCAAAAGCCAGATGTGTTTTGTATTCATACCATCAGTGTGCAGTTGGCGCATTGTGTGCTTAGTAGATGATGGCTTGTGTGTACTGTTTGATATGGAAACACCATTTTTACGAAGGTGTGAGGAGTTAATCTAGCTGTGTTTGCTTTTGCAAGAGAACTACAATGTTTTGATGATTGGGTGACAGGTTTTCTTATTTGTGTGAAGAGTTTTGCAAAATTAGCCAATAGTTACAAAAAATGTGCTTAAGCAATCAGAAAAAACTGTAAAACATGTTAAAAACACAAACGCCATGTTAAATGCAGACTACTTTGGGCCCGGAAGCAGGATTCGTCACGTCGTCACTTAAAGACCGAATAACAGATATGATTCGATGCAGAGAGGTCTATTAACACATAGTGAGTGAAGAAGAAACACCCAGTGCATCATGGGAATCCCCCGGCAGCCTACACCTACTGCAGCATAACTAAGGGAGGATTCAGGGTCACCTGGTCCAGCCCTAACTATATGCTTTAGCAAAAAGGAAAGTTTGAAGCCTAATCTTGAAAGTAGAGATAGTGTCTGTCTCCTGAATCCAAACTGGAAGCTGGTTCCACAGAAGAGGGGCCTGAAAACTGAAGGCTCTGCCTCCCATTCTACTTTTAAATACTCTTGGACAGGGGTCTCAAACTCCAGCCCTCGAGGGCTGTTGCAACACACCTGAAAAGTGCTCTAATGGGGTGGTATGGTACTATAAGGTCATTAAGATGAGATGGGGCCTAAAAACTGAAGGCTCTGCCTCCATTTTTACTTAAACA
This sequence comes from Maylandia zebra, assembly GCF_041146795.1. NCBI lineage: Eukaryota > Metazoa > Chordata > Actinopteri > Cichliformes > Cichlidae > Maylandia > Maylandia zebra. Next base: position 30,233,538 of record NC_135174.1, on the reverse strand, counting down.
ACATGACGACGTCTCTGCAGACGACGTGCTGAATAATTGTGATTATTAACAATAAACTTTATTCCTGCTGAATGTTCACAGATGCTGTTTGAATCGTGACGTTCAGAGATCGTCTCCACCAACGATCTGTCTCCTGCTGAAGCTCACAGACACACAGGTGTGTGTGTGTGTGTGTGTGTGTGTGTGTGTGTGTGTGTGTCTGTGTGTGTGTGTGTGTGTGTCTGTGTGTGTCTGTGTGTGTGTGTGTGTGTGTGCGTCTCTGTGTGTGTGTGTGTGTGTCTGTCTGTGTGTGTGTGTGTGTGTGTGTGTGTGTGTGTGTCTGTGTGTCTGTGTGTGTGTGTCTGTGTGTCTGTGTGTGTGTCTGTGTGTGTGTGTGTGTGTGTGTGTGTGTGTGTGAGTGTGTGTGTCTGTGTGTGTGTGTCTGTGTGTGTGTGTGTGTGTGTGTGTGTGAGTGTGTGTGTGTGTGTGTGTATGCATCTGTGTGTGTGTGTGTGTGTCTGTGTGTGTGTGTGTGTGTGTCTGTGTGTGTGTGTCTGTGTGTGTGTGTGTGTGTGTGTCTGTGTGTCTGTGTGTGTGTGTCTGTGTGTGTGTGTGTGTGTGTCTGTGTGTGTGTGTGTGAGTGTGTGTGTGTGTGTGTGTATGCATCTGTGTGTGTGTGTGTGTGTCTGTGTGTGTGTGTGTGTGTGTGTGTGTGTGTGTGTGTGTGTGTGTGAGTGTGTGTGTGTGTGTGTGTGTGTGTGTTTTGGACACAAACAGGAAACAGACTTGTGTGTTTCTCTTCACAAACTTTATTTTAGCTTCATTTTGTCTTCAGTGCTCAAACTTTCACTTCCCAGTTCAGAATCAAACTTTCCAGTTTCCCTCTGACGCCGCGCTTCTCCTTCAGCGGCGGCGCGACTCCTCGTCTTCCTCGCCAGCTTATCTCTGTCCCTCGTTTCACTTTCGTCTGTCCCGCGCTCGCAGCCAGCTGCCTCATCGGCACATCTGTCCGGTATCAGTTAACGTGCTCACGCCGTCGACGGCTCACGGCGCTCTCGTGGCTCCGACTGCTCCGTCTCTACGTCAGAGAGGAGCAGCGAGTCGAGGAGAGCCCGCTGTGATTGGTGGGCTCAGAAGTGGCATAATAAATAAAAACAGGAATAAATAAATAAATAGAAAACGTCTCTACATCAGCTCCTCGCCATCACGGCGGCTCAGTCCTGCGTCTGCAGCGTCCCGGCCAGGCGGTCCCAGTGGGTGAAGTACGGCGCAAAGTTGCACTTGGACTTGAGGTGGTGAAGGTCGTGGTGGCGCGCCCCGCCGTACAGCCCCAGCGGCACCAGGCGGTGCGTGGCCCACGGCAGGTCGTAGCCGCAGTGATCCTCCACCGACAGCCAGATGTTGACCACGAAGAAGGCGAGCTCGGTGAGCGGGTGGCAGCCCAGCAGGAGGGGGTTGGCGGCAGCGAACAGGCCCAGGCTGAGGGTCTCCCAGGTGCCCAAGTACTCGGCGGTGAGGGCGGAGGTGGAGGTGTAGGTGTGGTGCACCTGCAGGAGGAGGAGAGAGAGCGTGAGGTGGAGGAAGAACAAAGGCGTGACACCGTCACCACCGCCATCGTCCTCGGGGACTCACCTTGTGGAAGGTGCGGTAGAGCCAGGGCACTCGGTGGTGCAGCAGGTGCCAGGCGAAGCTCTGGAAGTCAAAGAGCAGCAGGCACACGAGCACCTGAGCCAGCAGGCGCGGAAGGGGCGGGGCCTCCTCGGTCAGGTGCACCGGCCTCAGGTACCAGTGCAGCACGGTGAGCGGGAAGATGAAGACCAGGTGGTTGTAGAGCGTCAGAGCCAGGCAGCGCCGCACCGACGACCAGCTGACGGAGCTCTGAGGCTGCAGCTTGTACCTGAGCACCCACGCCCACCTGGTGGACAGCGCGTCCAGCAGCAGGAAGGGCAGGCAGAAGGACAGGTAGACGCAGAGCGAGAAGAGCACGGGGAAGAAGGGCGAGCGCAGGAGGGGGGCGTGTCCCAGCACGAAGGTCCACAGAGGCTGCAGCAGCATCGCCATCCTTCAGTTTGTCTCACAGTCGGAGCTCTGCTCGCCTTCATCACCACTGCTCCATTTAATCAGGCAGCAGGCCCCGCCCACACAGCGCCAGCGGCAAGAACCCGCCCTGCCGTCCTTATTGGGATGTTTCCTACTTCCGGAGGGAAAATGGAAAACTCTCCCTCCCACACTCCCACTTCCACATTCCACAGCAGGCTCTTTCACTGTGCACTGAGGATTGTCCCTGTGAGAGCCGCTCACCTGCTTCCATTGTTGGCAGGTTGAGCACGTGTGTGATGTTTACACGGGCTGAAGCAGCCTTTAGCTACAGCTGCGGTGTTAGCCCGCGCTGCCACACCTGAGCCGTGCAGGTTCACACACCTGAGGCTCTAAGTGAACATTAAAGAAGCTGTGCTTCAACTTTGTGGTGCGTGAGAGTCTGTACCTCTGCTGAAGTACAGGATGTGTGTACTTGTGTACTCGTGTGTGTGTGTGTGTGTCAGCATTATGAGAAATGAATGTGTGAGCTTACAGTGGTTCAGACTCACTGAGGATGATGACGACAGGTTGTTTCCTCTGATGATGAAGGCTCACATTCCTCGCCGTCTCTTCTCGTCACGTGTCAGTCGAGCGTCGCGAGGCATCAGAAACCGGAGAAATGGCGGTAGGTGGTTCCGGTCCGTGTAAGGATGTCGGCTCTTCATTTGTTGACTGCACAAACTGTCGACTCAGGAGCTGATGGGATTTAAACATCGTGCCAGTTTGAGCCACACAGGTTCTTCTGCTGTTCTCATCTTTTCTATATCTGATCGCAATAAATAATAATAAATAATAACATCTTCATTAAGGAGGCGTTCCTTCTTCATTGTGATAAAAAACTGAGTTTATTGATGAAACATTTGGAACTTTACTTTTCCAGAATCACAATAAAACATTTCAGTTTCATTTCACTGAAACATCAGGAAGTAACGATGATGTAACGCAGCCGTCCTGCTGCAGGGCGCCGCGCCGTGGCGAAATATCTGCTCTATTTACAAGAAACATCAGTAAAATGACAAAACCTGAACATGTTAAATGTAAAGCTGTGAATAAACTTAAATCACATGCAGTCACAAATGTAACAGTAACAGTTATTAGTGTTTCACAGATAAGTACTGAAAGTTTCTGTAACTGAAATAAGACTAATTATGGTGTTGGGAGGTCAGATCTTCGTTCTGAGCAGGAAGTGGTTTATGGCGGAAACGCTGGCGAGGACATTACAGAGTGTGGGACGCTTCAAACGCACAGCGTGGACTTTTCAGCCTTTTGGGAACGAAACAGCCAGAAACAAGAGAGAGCAGAGCGGTTTTAGCGTGAACCGAGTGATGACAAAACGCAGCTATTATGTTTATTTGTGAACACCGGGGAGGTGGCAGCGACTGTGGTTAACACACTCTGACGCACACTCCAGCAAAAAGCAAAGACAGCTCCTTCATTTTCCTTCTGTTGTGTTCATCAAAAGCCACCTGACACCGAGAACGTCCGATTTTATAACCAGCTGTTTGAAACACAACTATTTGTTTTGTCATCACAATAAATGAAGGAAATAAGCGTGTGCTAAATGTCTGAGAGGTGGCACTGACACTGAATCTCATCCTTCTGTCATGTACGTTGCTCAGCTTAAATATTTCTTTGTTTTAATAAGTGAAATTACATCTGAAGTCATAAAGTGGATTCAGAGGACAAATACAGCAAAGCAAACTGTAGCAATGCTGCAGTTCAGCTCTGTGATCACATCATTAGATGAGGTGACGTAGCCTCTGTTACAGTTTTTTACAGACGCTAGGACACATTTCTCAATACTTAGGTCACGTTTGCAAACCTCCTCACACAGTGAGCACAACAGAAGTCTATGTGGGCTAAACTGAGGACCAGTTATCATTGTTTTGGCACAAAATGCATTCAATGACTACATCTCTCAAATTTCATGAATTATCTTCTCACTCAGACACAACAACTGCCAAAAATCTTTGTATGTACAGGACATTTTGCATGTGCTTACATACTGTTTTCAAAAATGTTAAACTTATGGCCAAAACAATAACACAATGCAAAACTTGAAAAGACAGCAAAATGCAACAGCAATATTTTATTGAAACATATTTTAAATCTAAAAATGCAGTTTAACCAGCCACAGCTGATTCTCATTGTAGATGAACATCTGCACAGGTGTTACTCCTTCAATTTTTCAACTCCTTCAATTCTGGCAGCCAGAAGATTCTTTCCTAGGTGTGTTGCCCTAGATGACATAAGATGTGATGTGGATGAGAACCTGTGGCCAAATGGAGGAGACCGAGTAGATTAGCATTACTATTGTATGTGTATCAGTGGATGGTGTGTGTATACAAATTCTTGTATTTTGGGATTACTTAGTGCAAAAAAATAAAAATACATAAACAAATATTAACGAATTCTGCATGATGTCTGATTCATTCCAGTAACATATATTGAAATTATAAACAGAGATGTGTCCTTGTTTTACACAGGAAACACTGTGTAATGCTACATGTTGTTAGTGTTTTTCAGGTCATTGTTTTGTGGGTGACAAAGTGTGTTTGTCGGCTGTCAACCTTTGCTAGTGTTCTGGAAGAATGAGTTTATTTGACACCTGAATGAAGTGTTTTGGTAGTTGTAGTGCATTTTGAATGTGAAATGAACTGCTTTGCCAAGCTGACGGTCAGTTAGGAGGATTGTGTGAAGAGTTTTGCAAAAGTGACCTAAGTATTGAGACATGTGTCCTAGCGGCTGTAAAAAACTGTAATCCCACAGAGGACAAGCTCCCATTGTTCCAGCAGCAAAGGAGCCAGGCAGCAATAAACACACAGATGGAACATTCATGTCCAAAAACAGAAGAAAATATAAAAATATACACGTAGAAGAAATATATAGATAAAAATATATGTCCATGTGCTCCCACGGAGGGCTGGGATGTTAACAGCAGCAGGTTTTCAGCTTTGAGAGATTTTTGTCTTATAAACCGAGTTTCTGTGCACGATGGATTATTTTCTTATATTAAAGATTTGAATGTAAAAGAATTTTCTGGATCCGTGATGAGAAGAGACGACTGTTCTCAGGAATCATCAGGGGAACCACAGCCTGTCATCATCATCCTCAGTGAGTCTGAACCACTGTACGCGCACACATTCCTTATAATGTTGACACACACACACACACACACTGGTTTAGCCTCCCCTCGCTGTGATGAAGACCCTCCCCCTCATGCAAACACACGCCTCCATAAAAACAGCACACATGTCTGATCTTACTGTAAAGCACTTTGTGATTTTTATCTGTGAAATGTGCTATATAAATAAATTTTACTTACTTACTACAAATATTTCCTTCATCTCAGAAATGTGAAGCAAGAATTTCAAATAAAATGCAACAGAAATAAAAAACCAAGAAACTCAGTCAGAAAAGGATTTGGTCAGATTCCAGGTCTCAGGCTGTAATCACAGCGCGGGGGGGCAGGAAGTCTATGAATGTGTGTGCGCTGCTTGAAACAGAAAGTGCAGCAGCACAAAGAGGAGATTAAAGGATAACAGCATGTTTGTGCGGCTCTGACTCACTCGGTCTCCCACGCGCTCCACAGCCTTTCCAAGGACCAGCGTTTCTCCTGAAGTGACGTCAGATTCCTGCTGCGCGCAGATTTCATGTCATCCTGAAACACACATCGGGATTTTCTGGCCTCGCTCCACCAGCTTCCCGACTCCCGAACACATGTTTATCACATCTCTTTATCTCATTCTCAGCACACTGCAGCTTTCAGAACAGTTCAAACGTGTTTCAGCACTAAAGCCATTAAAACTTTTCACTCAAATCACTTCAACTGTGATCAATTCAAAGTTTTCATCCCCGTTTTAAAACTTGGACAGCAGATCTGATCCACGTTCACTGGCTGTGAAACCACTTCTGTGGGTTTGCATCATAATCGGGAAGAAAGATGACTGAACATGGTTGTTGATCTGAGGGTTTCACAAACTGCTGACTTGTTGGGACATGACAGAGAAAGCGTTTCTCACACAGCGATTTGTTTCCCAGCACCGAGCTGAATCTCAGCCACCAAGCAGCAGACCCGAAGAAAAACGTGGGTCAGCCCGGTCCCAGAAAACTGTACCTGATAAAGTGATTTGTAGCATAGGCATGGGTGTGACACGCACCTGAGAACGTGTCGAACTGAAGGACGCGTCGCTGTGGACTGAGCATGCTCACTCTGCACAGGCAGGAGGTAACGCAGTACAAATACTGTGTTTCTCTACTTAAGTAGAATTTTCAGGCATCTGTACTTTACTTGAATATTTATTTTTTAGGAACATTTTACTTCAAAACTTGGTTTGATTCGAGGGGAGCTAATATTTCGTCACAGCCTCCTGTTCTGTATAATCTCCATATTCAGGGCTGAACGTGAGCACGTTCGGCACCACGCTGCAACGACTGCAGGACTGGAAGCTGCAGTTAATGGATTAATAATAATGGATTGGATTTATATAGCACTTTACAAGGCAGCCAAAGCGCTTTACAATGCCACTATTCATTCACTCTCACGTTCACACACGGGTGGAGGCAGCTACGGTTGTAGCCACAGCTGCCCTGGGGCAGACTGACAGAAGCCAGGCTGCCATATCGCACCATCGGCCCCTCTGGCAACACCAGTAGGGTAAAGTATCTTGCCAAAGGACACAACGACCAGGACAGAGAGCCTGGGGATCGAACCGGCGACCTTCCGGTTACAGATGCGCTTGCGGTACATCAGCATCCAGCTAGCCCGACTGAAGAGGAGCGAGCGCAAAGGCAGTGACGTGGGGAAATGTGCAAGGCAGCTCTACAAACATCAGCAAACACACAAACTGTTGTGTGCAGTTTGTCTCACAGTGTGTTGCAGATAAAGTCCAGCTGCTGTGTGTGACAGGGAGAGGAGAGACAGAGAGCTAAGTTCACTCAGAGATGGAGACAGGAGAATAAACAGTGTCAGTGTAGAGACATCAGCCAGGACACTCATCAAACATCTGCTCACATCTGTTGTGTACAAGCACAGAGAGCAGCAGGTCAGCTGATCACAGCCTGCACACCAAGGAAACGTAGTGCAGCTCTCAGTAGAAATGA
>NC_135174.1:30131377-30223877 GCF_041146795.1 Maylandia zebra | reverse complement strand
GTGTCTGTGTGTGTGTCTGTGTGTATGCATCTGTGTGTGTGTGTGTGTGTGTGTGTGTGTGTGTGTCTGTGTGTGTGTGTGTCTGTGTGTGTGGGTCTGTGTGTCTGTGTGTGTGTCTGTGTGTGTGTGTGTGTGTGTGTATGCATGTGTGTGTGTGTTTGTGTGTGTCTGTGTGTGTGTGTCTGTGTGTATGCATCTGTGTGTGTGTGTGTGTCTGTGTGTGTCTGTCTGTGTGTGTGTGTCTGTGTGTGTCTGTGTGTATGCATCTGTGTGTGTGTGTGTGTCTGTGTGTGTCTGTGTGTGTGTGTGTGTGTGTCTGTGTGTGTGTGTGTGTGTCTGTGTGTGTGTCTGCGTGTGTGTGTGTGTCTGTGTGTGTGTCTGTGTGTGCGTCTCTGTGTGTGTGTCTGTGTGTGTGTGTTTTGGACACAAACAGGAAACAGACTTGTGTGTTTCTCTTCACAAACTTTATTTTAGCTTCATTTTGTCTTCAGTGCTCAAACTTTCACTTCCCAGTTCAGAATCAAACTTTCCAGTTTCCCTCTGATGCCGCGCTTCTCCTTCAGCGGCGGCGCGACTCCTCGTCTTCCTCGCCAGCTTATCTCTGTCCCTCGTTTCACTTTCGTCTGTCCCGCGCTCGCAGCCAGCTGCCTCATCGGCACATCTGTCCGGTATCAGTTAACGTGCTCACGCCGTCGACGGCTCACGGCGCTCTCGTGGCTCCGACTGCTCCGTCTCTACGTCAGAGAGGAGCAGCGAGTCGAGGAGAGCCCGCTGTGATTGGTGGGCTCAGAAGTGGCATAATAAATAAAAACAGGAAGAAATAAATAAATAGAAAACGTCTCTACATCAGCTCCTCGCCATCACGGCGGCTCAGTCCTGCGTCTGCAGCGTCCCGGCCAGGCGGTCCCAGTGGGTGAAGTACGGCGCAAAGTTGCACTTGGACTTGAGGTGGTGAAGGTCGTGGTGGCGCGCCCCGCCGTACAGCCCCAGCGGCACCAGGCGGTGCGTGGCCCACGGCAGGTCGTAGCCGCAGTGATCCTCCACCGACAGCCAGATGTTGACCACGAAGAAGGCGAGCTCGGTGAGCGGGTGGCAGCCCAGCAGGAGGGGGTTGGCGGCAGCGAACAGGCCCAGGCTGAGGGTCTCCCAGGTGCCCGAGTACTCGGCGGTGAGGGCGGAGGTGGAGGTGTAGGTGTGGTGCACCTGCAGGAGGAGGAGAGAGAGCGTGAGGTGGAGGAAGAACAAAGGCGTGACATCGTCACCACCGCCATCGTCCTCGGGGACTCACCTTGTGGAAGGTGCGGTAGAGCCAGGGCACTCGGTGGTGCAGCAGGTGCCAGGCGAAGCTCTGGAAGTCAAAGAGCAGCAGGCACACGAGCACCTGAGCCAGCAGGCGCGGAAGGGGCGGGGCCTCCTCGGTCAGGTGCACCGGCCTCAGGTACCAGTGCAGCACGGTGAGCGGGAAGATGAAGACCAGGTGGTTGTAGAGCGTCAGAGCCAGGCAGCGCCGCACCGACGACCAGCTGACGGAGCTCTGAGGCTGCAGCTTGTACCTGAGCACCCACGCCCACCTGGTGGACAGCGCGTCCAGCAGCAGGAAGGGCAGGCAGAAGGACAGGTAGACGCAGAGCGAGAAGAGCACGGGGAAGAAGGGCGAGCGCAGGAGGGGGGCGTGTCCCAGCACGAAGGTCCACAGAGGCTGCAGCAGCATCGCCATCCTTCAGTTTGTCTCACAGTCGGAGCTCTGCTCGCCTTCATCACCACTGCTCCATTTAATCAGGCAGCAGGCCCCGCCCACACAGCGTCAGCGGCAAGAACCCGCCCTGCCGTCCTTATTGGGATGTTTCCTACTGCCGGAGGGAAAATGGAAAACCCTCACTCCCACACACAAACGGCTGCTTGTCTTTGAACGTGTTATTGTCGGGGAGACTTCACACAAGTTTGTCAAAGCCACGCCCCCCGGTGCGTTCCTCCTCAAAGGTGATTAAAATCATCAAAGAGGTTTTAAAACATGTTTTTCTGCTTATCTTGCGTGTTCAGCTCTTTTAGATTAAAGATGAGCTGAAGAATAAAATCTGAATTCCAAAACATCTCGAGGATTCCTGTTGAAATGTTACCGTGGTGACTGTGACCCCCTCGCACTAATGACACGTGAGTGCTCGAAGAAGGGGTCAGGTGTAGAGAGTGCATGAGGTGAGGTGCTGTTCTAAATAAAGTTTCATCTTCCTCTCTGAAAGAATCAACGTGAAGCCTCACTGAAGTCCAGCCAGCCTGTACCTGTGCTGGGCGGAGCCTCAGAGGTGCCAGGTGTCCTCAGACTGAGCTGATGTTTCTCTTCGTGTCAGAAGCGGTGATGGTGGGAAGTGCTGGTCTGAGCATGCTCACTGACTCGCTGTTAGAGATGTGCTGAAGAGTCACAGCTTCACACTCAGCCCTACGGTGACACCTGCTGGTGCTTCAGCCTCACTGCAGCGTGAGAGTTTCAGGTGTGGACGTGGAGCTCTGAACCACAGCTGCTGTTCAGCTGGGTCTGTTCCAGATGTTCCAGCTGTGCTTCACGTTCCTCTGCTGCAGTAAATGAGTGAATCTGTGATGGAATCATTCATTAACTTTATTTAAACGTCTGTTTCATTAAATGGTGTGCAGACGCCACAGACAGGTAAGGTACACCTGAGCAGCGAGCAGCAGGTAAATACGAGGAAAGCTGCAGACACAGTTGTGTGTGCAGAGAAAAGCACGAAGCCTTTCTGAAAGACTCATTACGACCTCGTTAGACAGGAATAATGTTTACTGGCATATTCATAAAGTGCTCCTCTTCACTTCACCCCTGTTTCAATCCAGGGGGTCAGTGTTGACATTGTGGAGGACTATAAATACCTTGGAGTTCACATTGACAATAAACTGGACTGGGCTAAAAACACCACAGCACTTTACAGGAAGGGCCAGAGTCGTCTCTATTTTTTGAGGCGACTGAGGTCCTTCAACATCTGCCAGAAAATGCTGAGGATTTTCTATGAGTCTGTTGTGGCCAGTGCGATCCTCTATGCTGTTGCATGCTGGGGGAGCAGGCTGAGGGTCGCAGATGCCAACAGACTTAATAAACTGATCCGTAAGGCCAGCAATGTTGTGGGGATGGAGCTGGACTCCCTCAAGGTGGTGTCGGAGAGGCGGATGCTGTCCAAGATAAAGACAATGTTGGATAACACCTCCCACCCACTCCATGACATGTTGGTCAGTCACAGGAGCTCGTTCAGTGAGAGACTGAGATTACCCATGATGCACCACTGAACGACACAGGAAATCATTCCTGCCTGTGGCTCCCTGTACAACGCATCCACTTAACACACTGTTTGCTGCTACAGTATATATTGTACTATTCTTAGTTAGCGTATTGTCTGTCTTGTCTTAATGTTGGTTTAAAATGGAGCACTGTAACAAAAAATAATTTCCCCCAGGGATCAATAAAGTATTCTGATTCTGATTCTGATTCTGATTCATCAAGTTTACACTGCAAAACACAGATGGTTACACTGAGCAAAGAAGTTCTTACTTTAAACAACTAAAAAACAAACAAAAACATTTCTAACTCTAAGCACAGTCAGTGGCTAATCCACTGACTGATCCCAGATCAGTCAGTTACAGATTACCAGCTGATCAGTGAGCTCGAGGCTCTCAGCTGGTTCACAGAAACCAAACTTGGCGTCTCATCGTGCTGCCTTCAAGGACCCCTCTGAAGTCACGTTTCACATCACGTCCACGTGCCTCTTTTTAAAAAAATGAACTTTATGTGTCAACCACAGTAGTTTTTAACCACGTGATCCTTCCTTATATGATGACATTTGTTCCTCCGTATGAACTGAGATTTAACTAGTTTTGCAGACATGTGCAGAGACACAGATTAGTGTGGACGCAGCAGAAGTGTCCCAAACACAGTTCTGTCCCTTGCAGCCACCTGTTTGTGTTCATGGACCTGCAGGCAGAGGTCTGTGATTACAGAGCACGTGACTCCTTTCCAGATGTTCCACCTGTGCTTCACGTAACTTTATGTAAACCTGTCCATGTGAACAAGGCTGTGCAGCTTACCTGTGAGCCACCTTCACACGTCATCACATCATTTAGGACGCTTGGCGCTGCAGTTCACCTGAAATAAGCTACGTTAGAGTGGCTGAGCATGGAGTCAGAGGGGACACGCTGGGAGTGTCACCCGTGGAAATGACTGTGTAACACGAACAAGTGTGAGTCTGCGTCACCCGGCTGAGCTCTCTGCTGTACATGCATTCAGAGAGGACCGTGAAGGCCTCACGTTAAGTTTCCGTTCTGTGACGGAGCGCACGGACCGGTCACTCGGTGCTCACGCTCTCCCTCATCCTCATCATCACTTTGCTCCCTCTGAGGAGGAAGAGGGCAACATGAGGTGAGTGTTTGAGACTTCCGATCAGTCTGATAATCGATCACTTATTGGAAAGTGAAGTCAGCTCAGGGCCTCCCTTTAACCTTTAACCCAGTCGATCTGGATCCAGGGTGTAATCAGATTACTGTGAAATCTGCAGAGAGCAGAGTAAAGCCCACGCAGGGGATTCTGTTCACCTGGGCGAAACGTTTCGTCATCCAGGTGACTTCTTCAGTCTTGTTTCCTCACCTGGATGACCGAGAATGCGTGAACCGCGGCGATGCGAAGTCACCGTCCGGCCCGCCGCACCTACGACGTTGCTTTTGTTTGCTTTTCTCCGTCTCTGTTTCAAATAGGCCGCAAGTCGGTTGTGAACATGTCTGTGATCGTTGTCTCTGTCAGTCGGTGTCACCAACTGTTTCTCAGTAAATGTGTAGCGACAACATTCACAGTACTCAAACCTGAAGTATTACTCTAGTAAAATGCGTCAAAGCTGCCAGGAGCAGAACGTGAGGCCACAGAGAGGAGAGGAAGAGGCTGCAGGCAGGGTGGAGGCGAGACCTGCTGTGATGGGTGGAGACGGTGAAGATGTTCAGATATAATGGCACGAGGCCGTCAAAGGGACAGCTCAGAGTCAGAGGTGGCGTAGTGAAGGAGGACATGCAGAGGAGGATGATGGGATAGAAGATGGAGGAAGATGATGTGCTCCAGAGACCGCGAAAGAAGAAGGTAGTAACACCGATAGTATGGTCACATTAACAGTTTTTAACAGTGAAGCTGTACTTCCAGAGGGTGGTGGTGACGTCCTCCTCCACGCGCTCATCTTTGGACAGTAATGCGATCAAAGCCGCTGTGTTCATCATACAGGTGACGCAGCGGCCTGCAGACTCACCTGAGTGTTGGTCTGAAGGTGCTACTCAGACACAAGGTAACAGATTTAAACACATACATGTAACTCAGTGTGTCTGATGTGTAATGTACACCTAGCTTCAGTGTCATATCACATGTGCGGCTTTCATTTTGAAGTATTATTTTACAACGTCATCTTGGGCCCCTCCCAGCTGTAGTGGGAGGGGCCGTGAGCTCAGGAGGAAGCCTGTGTGAGCTGCTGGCAGCTCGTTACCCATCCTCCTGCTGACAGAGAGGAGACTTTCCTTCTTGGGTCTGAGAGGGGACGGTCGTCCAGAAATTCTCATTTAAACCATGATAATAAATATTTTAGTTCTTTGTTAGAGTTGAGTTAAGCTTCCTGTAGCTCAAACATGCACAGGAAATGATGATGATGTCACTCCGAAATGACAACACAGGCACGGCTTCTTCAAGACGGGCGCTTCGCTGCATTTATTGAAAACTACAAACATAAAACACGAAGGCTTTATGGTAAATGGTCTGTATTTATATAGCGCTTTACTCGTCCCTAAGGACCCCAAAGCGCTTTACACATCCAGTCATCCACACATTCACACACTGGTGATGGCAGCTACATTGTAGCCACAGCCACCCTGGGGCGCACTGACAGAGGCGAGGCTGCCGGACACTGGCGCCACCGGGCCCTCTGACCACCACCAGTAGGCAACGGGTGAAGTGTCTCGCCCAAGGACACAATGAACCGGCAACCTTCCGATTACAAGGTGTACTCCCAACTCTTGAGCCACGATCGCCCCGCTTTAAGTGCTTCAGTCTATCAAAAGTAACACTTGTGCTTTAACAACCAGGCCCCCGCAGATAGCTCGCTGAACTCCTTAGCGTGATTATTAAACGTGGGCTCACAGCCTCTGTCATCACGCCCAAACCTCGCGATAATAGCGGTGTAACAAAACTTGTTCTTTGTGACAAGTTAAACACACCTTTACAATATTGTCCACAGAAATGTACAAGCAAGAACATTTTAACTGCTGGAACCATCTATTAAACTTCTTTATACATAAGCCATCTCTGTGACACTTACAGATGATGTCCTGAAGTCGTTAAGGACATACATGCTGCTGTCCAGACAAAGGTGTGAGATATTGGACATGGATGGTAAAGTGCTGTTGTTAGGGCTTCTGGTGTGGCGGTAGAGCAGTACGGTCGCATAAGTACAGAGCTCCCGCAAGCCAAGTAGATAAACTCCGCTAAAACACAAATTAAAGCGTGAGACAAAACAACTTTGGAAGATGAGCAGAGGGACAACAAAGCAAAGAATAAAAGAACTACGGACACCCAAGGTAAAGACATAAAACACCCGAACAACGAGGACAAGCTAGCACCCGAAGCTAATATGGCCGCGTTTCAAAACGGACTGGATTGTATTAGCAAACAAATTCAATCACTCCAAAACGAATTGAAATCAGACTTCACGACATTCGAAGAAGAAATTAAATGAGAAATGAGACACGAACTGTCTAAATTCAAAGAAGACATCGACCAGCAGTTTCAGAACATGACTACAGAACTTAAAGAACAAGAAGGGAAATTAGAAGCTGCGCTGACCCGCACGGAAGACGTGGAGCCACGAGGCCAATCAAACCCTGACAGAACTAATGACAGAACAAATCGATGGTGACCAAATTGGATGACTTGGACCTGCGATCCAGACGTAACAATCTGCGGATCTACGGGACACAAGAGGGAGCCGAATCTAAGGCAGAATCGCTGACCCAGTTTCTGGAAGTCTGGCTCAGGGAGGAGCTTAATATTAACATCAACCTCCAGATTCAACGCGCACACCGAGCGTTAACCTCAAAACCGGCAGCCGGTCTCCCCCCCGAGGTCAGTCGTTGTCAATTTCCAACAATTCACAACCAAAGAGATGGAAGTTAAACAGGCATGGGAAAAGAAAATAGTCACTCTGGACGGAAGCAGGGTTTATTTTGACCACGACTATTCGGCGAGAATGGTGCAAGAACGTAAAGCGTACGTGAATATCAAAAAGATATTAAAGAAAGAAGGCATCCGCTTCCAGACTCCTCTCAGCAAGATGCGAGTCCACTGGCCAAATGGAGTGAAAACGTGTGGCAAAGCAGAGGAGGCTGCTAACGACCTGCAAGCGAGAGGATACAACGTGGAAAACGGGATAAACAGCCGGGAGAGAGAGAGCACCGAGGGACAGGTTTAGTTAAAAACAGACAGGCACAAGACAATATCAGAAGGACACATCATACACCAAATACATAAAGACAAGATGCTGGCTGCGTTGATGAGTTTAGACACAGAAAAAGCCTTCGATCGAGTCAGCTGGGACTTCCTGTACCTAACCATGGCAAAGCTCGGGTTCACTACAAAATCAATCCAATCTCTCTAAATGGTAAATGGCCTGTATTTATATATAGCGCTTTTCTAGTCCCTAAGGACCCCAAAGCGCTTTACATATCCAGTCATCCACCCATTCACGCACACATCCACACACTGGTGATGGCAGCTACATTGTAGCCACCCTGGGGCGCACTGACAGAGGCGAGGCTGCCGGACACTGGCGCCACCGGGCCCTCTGACCACCACCAGTAGGCAACGGGTGAAGTGTCTTGCCCAAGGACACAACGACCGAGACTGTCCAAGCCGGGGCTCGAACCGGCAACCTTCCGATTACAAGGCGAACGCCCAACTCTTGAGCCACGATCGCCCAATCCAAACAAACATGGGTATAAAAAAGATCCCTGAATACATAACTAAAGACCAAGAAAGGAACCCGATAGTATCCTTTACATTAAATGTATGGTATGATACAGTAAAGGAGTTGAGAATTGGCAAAGAGCTTGGTTTGCTAAAATGGATAGCCTTCGATGAAGAATTTAGACCAGGAAAATTGGATCTTGGTTTTAAAAATTGGAATGAAAAGGGAATCACAGCAATTTGTTTATTAATCAAAAAAGGAGAAATTAAAAGTTTTGAAGAATTAAAACTTAAAAAACAAGGATTTTTACAGATACTTACAGGTGAGCGATTACTTTAATAAAAACATAAAAATAAAGGAAGACAAAATCCATCCTATTATAAAAATAATTATACTGGCATATAAAAGTGTTATTCCAAGAATGTTTGATGGAATCGAGACAGGAATCAACTGTATATGTTAAAGTAAAATGGGAAAGAGAGCTGAGTGAAGAAATCACTGAGGTGTGGTATGAAACATGGAAAGAACATAAGAACACAGCTCAGTCATTAAAGTGGAGAGAATTCATCTGGAAAAATCAAATTTGCTACTTTATTACACCTAAGATTAAAAATAAACAAACCAATACACAACAACAATGTTGGAGGCTGCGTGGATGGGATGGATGGGATGAACCACACACACATTTTCTGTCTGTGACATATCAGGTTACATAATTCCCAGAACCTGCCTTCTTTTGTATCTTGGATACTTGGCAGGCACTGTAGATGTAAAGGATCGATACCTGGCTCAGATTCTCCTTTTGGCAGCAAAGAAGGCCATCACCAAAAACTGGCTTAAGACAGAGACACCAAGAAAGCAGCAGTGGTAGCAATGGAAGAGGACATTATGGAGATGGAGAACTGGGGACTGGGGAAAATAGTTAATGTACGTTTGTGACTCTCTGTTTTTCTGAACGTGTATTAAACAGGAGAGGTGTTGAAATAAAAAGTGCTGTTGTTAGGATGGTTGTTTCAGCTGTGATAAACTGACATGCTGTTTGGACACCATGGGAGGGTCCGGGCTCTCCAGGACGTCTGTGCTCTGTAATGACTCATTTTTAGACCATGTGTGAACATGAACACAGAGCTGAGAGGCTTTGTCTTTGTGACTCTCTTAAAGTGAAGGTAGCAGCGCTCTGCTCAGCAGGCTGCAGCAGCTGCAGTGTCACTTCACCTGGGATCTGAAGAAGGAGGACGTGGACCTGGAAAACCTGAGCACCCGACTGCAGGAGCACATAAAACTTCAGCTCGGGCAGCGCGGGGCAGTGACTCGGTCTTACAGCTATTTGGCTTATGTCAGGTACAGTTTCCTCAGCGGTGAGCAGTCTGATGACACGAGATCTGACAACTTACTTAACATCAGTTGTGATGACCTGTTGGTCCTCAGGTATCTTCAGGACCAACGAGAGGAAGCGCTGTCACTTCTAAACCAATCAGAGGAGACCATCAGGGAGAGTTATGGTGATGAGAGTGAGAGGCGGCTCATTGTGACATATGGAGACATGGCCTGGCTGAAATACCACACCGGAGACTACGCACAGTCACAGAGCTACTGCCAGAGAGTTGAGGACATCCTGGTATGTACAGCACCCGTCCATCCAGCCAGCCAGCCATCCTCCATTTCTGCTGCTTATTTCGTTTGGGTCGTAGGGGCAGCAATCTAAGACAACCTCCTCTAACTCATGTGGGGGGACACTGAGGTCTTTCCAGATATAATCCTTCCTGGGACCTCCTTCTAATAGAACATGTAGCATCAGGAGGCCTTCAAAGGGTTTCCTGCTCAGATGCCTGAACTACCTTAACTGGCTTGTTTATAGTTAGGGCTGGAACAGGTGACCCTGAATCCTCCCTTAGTTATGCTGCAATAGGCTGCCAGGGATTCCCATGATGCATTGGGTGTTTCTTCTTCACTCACTATGTGTTAACAGACCTCTCTGCAGTGAATCACCCTTGTTATTAGTCTCTGTCTCTCTTCCTCAGCATGTCTTTATCCTGTCTTCCTTTTCTCACCCCACCCCTCTTCGGCTCTGCCGGAGGTTTCTTCTTGTTAAAAGGGAGTTTTTCCTTCCCACTGAGGTCTAGCAGGACAAGCACAGAGATGAGTCCACTGTCAGAGGCCATAAGAAGATCATTTGTAACCTTCACTAAAGCTGTTTCTGTGCTGTGATGAGCTCTGAAACCTGACTGAAACTCTTCAAATAAACCTCTGCAGATGATCTGTTAGCTGTTTGACAACTACTCTTTCAAGGATGTTTGATATGAAAGGAAGGTTGGAGATTGGCCTATAATTAGCTAAGACTGCTGGGTCTAGAGATGCTTTTTGAGTAAAGGTTTAACTACAGCCAGCTTGAAGGCCTGTGGTACATAGCTGATTATTAGAGATAGGTTGATCATATTTAAGATCGAAGCATTAATTAACGGCAGGACTTCTTTGAGCAGTTTTCACAATGAGATAAAGGGTCACTGAACTGTATGTATACCATCCAGCCCAAACATTATGAGCACACGCTGCTGAATCTCTGACACGTTCTTCTATATTACAGTCAAACCATCCCACTGGTTCCTCAACAAGGCTCCTTCCAGAGGTGTACGGAGAACAAGCCTGGACCTATCTTAAGTTTTCGAGGTCTTCTCTTTCCAAAGCCATCGACTGTTTCCGTAAAGCACTTGAGGTACAGACTCACGACAGTGAGTGGAACGCCGGCTACGCCATCGCCCTCTTTCGCACAGAACAGGTCAGTTTCATAGGAAGTATGAAGACTCAATGAATGGTAAATAGCAGAAAAGGAATCCGTCAGTTCAGTGTCAGCGTACGTTTCAGAAGACTCAGTAATGACAGTTTAAAAGAAGAACATTTCAACAGGGTACATTAATGGGTTTCTTATCTGCAGAGGACTTTGGAAAACTTAAAGAAAGGTGAAGAGTCCCCGGCCATCACACAGCTTCGCTTGGCCCTGGAGATCAACCCTGATGATGCAGTCCTGCAGTCCATGCTGGCTGTGAAGCTGGGGGCCTATAAGGAATACCAAGAAGCTGAGGAACTGTTGAATAAAGCACTGAAAACTGATCCTGATAATCCTCATGTCAACCGCTATATAGGAAAACACTTTCGTAATCAGGTAGGTCTGAGTGGAGACTCATCTGTCAAAGACATCCACCATGCAGGGTCGGTCTTGGGCTCAGTTGAAAGTATTGTGTTGCTATAAAAAGCAGCCAGAGACAGATCATCATAACTGTTTCATACAGAGAAATTACAAAGAAAGTCGAGGTCCTTCTGTTCCAGGGCAGAGGCGGAGCCAGGCATTTTATACACCCGGGGCTTAGCCCTAAAGGGTGGTATGCATGTGTGAGGGGGGGTTTAGAAATGACTGAAAGATTTATTAGGCTGTGTTTTCAGTTTGGTTCAAAAAAGAATGACTTCATATAGGAAAAAATATATATCACATGTGCAGGGAAAACAAACCAGGGCTGTATCAAGACACGAGGACTAAACCCCGATTCAGCCAGACCCAGAACTGATCCGGAATTAAAACAGGACTACAACAGTTCAAAATCAGGACTACTGAGGACTTAACCAAAACAGAATCAGAACTAGATGATAGTAGCACTAAAAATCATCACAGACCTGCACTACACTTGTTTTTAATTCTACCAAAGTCCACTGTTTAGATTCAGAAACGTTTATATAATTATTCAGCCTCGTTGTGCAAACAAGCTGCAAAACTTAATAAATATAGAATTTGAAAAATAACAAATGGTATCTAAAAAGTTACACTCGGTACTGGATACATGTTCCGATGAGTTTTGGCAAACAACCATGTGACTAACAGGTGACTCACCTGCTCTTGTTCCCTCTCTCTCTCTCTGTTCCTAAATTTCTTAACTTTAAGAGTAAAGAGAGAAACTATCTGTATCTCTTAATTGCAAATGGCACCAAATTGTATTCAAACTGAGCCACACTTATGGAGCTCCACAGTTCTGTTCCTGGTGTTTTGTTGACATCTCCTGATGTTCCCATGTCACAGAAACAGGCTCTGTGTTTTGCCTTATATGCGTCCACAGCTGTGCCACCAGTTTACTCACATGGACTCTACGAACCAATCAGAAGCTTCTTCAGCTCAGAATGGAATCGTCTGCAGTTTCTTATTAATTAACAAACTTAGTGTACATGTACTCCTAAATTTGATCAAAGTGATAAAAATAGAAGCTCTGTCTCTCTTTATTCTGACATTTAACTAATTCAAAATATATTTCAACATTTATTTATACAAAACAAAACAAGTTTACTCTAAATTGATGTTGTACAGTAAAATAATGTTTTTATGTTTTCTCCCTAAAGTGTAAATATCTGGTTTCAACTGTGACTATATTGCTGTGTGTTGAAGTTCCTCTTGTTTTGCATAGAAATATACTGAACAACATCCAAAGCATAATATATAAAATAACATCTGAGTTTTTTCTTTGAAAGAAGCTCCTCATGTCCATTCTTGTTCATCAGTGCATTACTGAAACCGGTTTAGAGAGTTTGTTTAGCTGTGGAGGGAAACAACTGAAAATATGAAATAAACACATGTGAGCTGAGACTCTCTAAAGAAGCAGCGTTGTTGTTGTTCGGCTTTTCATTTCACCATTTGTTGATTCACTCGAACAGCAAGTAACGTAATATGGGTCAAGTCTGATATCTTTCGTGATGCACCGTCATATTTATATTATTTGTACAGTACGAATGATTTGCTTTGGTACCTGCTCAAACTTAAGCTCTCCTCTGGTCTCTAGTGATGGGTCGGTCGCGAACGAAACGGCTCTTAGAGCCGGGTCTTTGACGTGAACGACGCGAGCCGTTTTTTCTTTCTCTCACCCTCTCTCTCACTCCTTGTGTTTTGCGCTGAGCAGAGGGGGGAGGGGCGGTAGTTACACTCAGTAGCACAGGAACAGAGCGGGAGGGAGAGAGAGAGAGAGCAGGGACAACAACGTCACATTAGAAAGGTATAGTAATCATCCACAACTATTTTCAGTTGCAGATGATAAAGGATTCAGAAAGTTTATTCATGCAGGCCCATATGACAGAGAATGTGCATGTTCTTTCTGTTTTCATATTTTAATTTATATTTAATTGTGTTGTGGTTTGCAGTGTTTGTGTTGTTTCACTTTAAATTTGTTTAAAAGGAAAAAGCTGAAAATTTAAATAGTTAAAAGTTGAAATGTACATATTATATATTACATTTTATGTGGAGTGAATAAATAAAAGTATATTTATATTTACGGTGGCCCCTAGAGACAAAACACGTACAAACTCCAAAACACGTACAAACTCCAAAACACGTACAAACGCAACAGAAGTGCTCCAGGACGCTAGGGGGCAGTGTTGAGCTTTTGTTATCTTGTGGCTACACAAGCCAGCAAGTACCAACAACCAGATCTGGTGTGTGGTAGTAACAGGTAAATGAACTTTTTATTTAATTATTTGAATATATATGAGTGCCTGTGTATAAATACACAAACAATACACACATGCTTTCAATTGTGTAATTTAAGTGATCTAGGCTCTGTTTGGAAGTTCAGTTCATGCTAGGAATGTGTTTTGGAGTTTGGAGTTACGTGTTTTGTCTCTAGGAGCCACCGTATATATTTATATATAAACATATATACGGTAAATAAAACCACGGGTTTTTTTACATTCGTAATTTCTTTTGTGCATAATTTTATATTGTTGTTGATTGTGTGTAGTTATTGTTTTATACAGTTGTCAGTCAGGCATCTAACTGAAAAAAATTACACTTGAAAAGATCCCGGGCTTCTGAAAAAACAACTTAAGCCGAGTAAGCCACGCCCCTCTAAAGTTTCATTTTACCATATTCTTCTTTGACTGGGAGGTTATCCTGTGTCTGTTTAATTCACTGAATCTTCTCCTCTGAGCCAGGTCTCAAAGGCTGTGGTTGCCTTTAGATGCTGCGGTGATCCTGTGAGTTTCACCTCCTTCACTGTGTTTCAGAATCGACTGGATGAGTCTATTGATATGTTGGAGCGAGCACTGAAGCGGGCCGATCAATCCCCTTTCATCCACCACCAGCTGGCTCTGTGCTACAAGATGAAGAAAATTGCAGAGCAGAGCCGCCGGCCCAACAGCGACCAGAGTAACAAACAGCATGTCTCCAGTCCAGTTCAATAAACGCAGCTCAAATCTAACCCTGATTTCTTGCCCCACAGGAGCGGTGCGGTACTGGAGGCGTCGTTGTATCCATCACCTTAAAGTTGCTGTGGAGATAAGGCCGTCCTTTGTCCTGGCATTGACTGATCTGGCACAGCTGTATGCAGAGCAAAGGGATTTGAGCAGGTACTGGTCTGTGCAAAGCTGCAGTGCAGTCGCTCTTTTGTTTTTGGCTCTAAATTCATCATCATCATCGTTTCTGGTTCCTCAGGGCTGAGGAGATTTTCCAGCAGTGCTTGAAGCTAGCAGAGTCGGAGAAAAGCCTTTTTCAGACTGTCCATCAGCGCTACGGTGACTTTTTCTTCTTTAACAAAAAAACCGAGGCTGAAGCCATCGCCCACTACACTCAGGTGAGTTGGGTGTAGTTTCCCAGACTCTTGGTGATGTGCAGCTGGCTTACTGGAGGCCGGAGCACTGTTCCAACACTCCACTGAACTGTAGCATCAGCCTGTTAATGTCAGATTTATTTTACATTTCCACCACAGCTGAAAGGAGCTGTCATAGACTCTCAGGTCATGGCTTCACACTTCGTTATGCTGTGTGCTTTAATACCCACGAGCAGCTGGAGGTCCACCTAATACAGTGGTTCCCAAACGTTTCTTGCTAGGGCCCCTTTGTTTACAAGAAAAATGAAGTCGGTTTGATTTATCTCGGTGTCTTCTTATTTCCTCTTCAGGCTCTGCTGTTACCACCCTGCAAGTATGAGTGGAGACAGTGCGCTAAGGTGAGCACAGGTCATGAGTCGTCTGGTGTTGGGGGATCAGAGGGTTTAGGCCAGGTCAGATCTGGTGAGAGCCTGGTGTGACTGAAGACTGAGGTCGAAAAGCCAGTGTGAAACATCACCACAGTTCACATGGTTTCTGCTGGAGGGCTGCTGGGTATTGCAAACATCTTCCACCAGTTACCTGGAAGAGAAGGAGAAACTCAGCCACAGCAGAAGAAA
Source organism: Maylandia zebra (assembly GCF_041146795.1). Classification (NCBI taxonomy): domain Eukaryota; kingdom Metazoa; phylum Chordata; class Actinopteri; order Cichliformes; family Cichlidae; genus Maylandia; species Maylandia zebra. The sequence continues at coordinate 30,208,703 of NC_135174.1, read as the reverse complement.
ACTGGCTTTGTGGAAACTTCTAATATTTTTCAGCTGAGAAGAAGAAGCAGAAGAACGAGAAGAAGGTGGAGCCCTGCTGTTTCCCAACATGGAGGTCACAGAGTCCAGGTCACAGGGTGCAGGTCACAGAGAGACACTGAATGTAGTAGTCACTTACTTTAAATACACAGAAATCCATCTTTCTTTGTTCCTCCATGTTTTTTCTTGCAGAGACTGAAGCAGATCGCTGACAGACGTCTGACAAAGACGCGGCGTGATGGTCAGGCGCTCGCTCTGCTGGGTCTGGTGGCCAGAGCTGAGGGTGACAGGAAGAAGGCTGCTGAGTTTTATGAGGAAGCTCTGAACTGTGATGAGGACAATGAAGAGTACCTGTGTGCTGTGTGCGAGCTGCGCCTGGAGCTGCAGTGAAAGCGCTGATGCTGAGTTAGAGCTGCAGGCTCAGGACCGCCGTGGCTGCTCCTGGCTCATTAAATGCTGATTTTTCCCTCATGTCTCTGTGTCTTTGAAAGCAGCTTTCTCACATTTATGTTTGTGTGATGATGAAGAGAAACGAAAGCTAAGCAGACTGTGGTGCATTCAGGTGTTGTAGGAAAAAAACGATCTTCAAAGCACAACCCAGACCTCAGTCATAGACAGGAAGTGTCTGCAGGCCTCAGGACCTTGATGGGTTAAATGTTGAATTTCTTTGGTGACCTCACAGCTGAAAGAAAAACCTGCTGTGTTGCTGTTTGCTTCACTATGATGAATTATCCTGCCATTGTCCTGTCAGAGGTGATACTGAACGCACCATTATTTCTTTCATATTGCTGCAAACTGCTGCACATCCAGTACGCTTTGTGCCAACGTGTCTGAGCCTTAATAACTAAAATGAGGTGAGTGTTTTTGTCTTTATTTCAAGATTCACTCACGATATCCAACACAGAGAGAAAACTCCTCAGACTCAGGAAATAATAATACATAGATATGAGGGTTTGCATGCACACAAATGTGTGGAACTGTATTATTCACAAATGATTTAAATGCAGAAAAATGCATTTAAACGACAAGCAGAGGTGTCAGTGAGAAGTTCCCAGGCTGGAACATCAGTGTGGGTGTGGTAGGCATGCCCAGATATGACCGCTTCTTGCTGCAGCTTGCTCGGCTCGTAAATCATCAGGACGTTTTGATGTTCCAACTGTCAGAATCCTCAAAACACTTTTTTTGAGATTTAAAAAACTCAGGAACCAGTTTTATTTGCTGTCTGTCGTTGTACTGCTCAGCCAAGACATAACACTACAGCTCAATACTAACCACATGCACCAGTAATTACTTCCTCCAAACCATCAGTGTGTCTTGTGACTGCAGGCAGGAAAAGGACCCAAGTGCAAACTCACAGAAATGGAACTTACCCCTGTGATTCCCTTTGTGTCACATTTGATACAGGAGCTTCTGAAACCTCCGTCTCTCTCAATTTAGAAAACAGTTTTAGAATATTGTCAGGAAGTAGGTTGTTTATTGCTTTATACATAATTTGTGCTGTGAAAAAATGAACCAGATCTGTGAATTTTAGTGTTTTTGATTTTAAGAACAGTGGATTTGTATGATCTCTGTAACTGGTGTTATGGATTATCCTCATGGCCCTTTTTTGTAATATAAAGATTGATGATAGCGAACATTTGTTGCCCCAAACCTCTGCACAGCAATGCAAATACGGTGCGATCGGTGAACAGTAGAGACTGTGGAGTGATCTGTGGCCCAGAGTGGTTTTTACTTTACTCAAAATTTAAATACTGCTTGAAATGCTGTTCTTTAAATTATTTATATGAGACTTAATTTATCATCTATTATCACACCAAGAAACTTTTGTTCAAGAACTCTTTCAGTTTCCACACCATCTACATGAATCTGCACTTGTGTGTTTCCCAAATAAGGCGATTTTAGTTTTACTTAGATTTGTTTGTTTGTTACTCGTGTCCAGCAGCTCCTTTAGATTCCCCCCAAAACAAAAAATATTTGTGTCGTCTGCAAATAATACTAATTTTAATATATCAGATACCTTACAAATATAATTTATATAAACAGTAAATCATTTAATACCCAGTACAGAGCCTTGTGGAACACCACATGCAAAGTCCAAGCATGAGGAGAAATATTCACCCAGCTTCTGTTTCCTGTCACTAATTTGTCACCCAGTGCATTACAACCCGCCTGACCCCGTACCGTTCCAGGTTATTAATTAATATGTGATGATTGATGTGGGGAATGAGGACCCAAATGCAGGACTCTTGCAATGAAGCAGTGTCTTTATTTACAGTGTAAATAAAGTTAAACCGCAACAATAAATCCCCGTGCGCTGTCTGACTCCTGTGCAGTGTTTTCTCCCAGTGCCTGTGCTCCAAAACTCTGCTTCCCAGTATTGTCCCAGGTTCTTTTATTCTTCAGGCCGGACAGAGAAGACGCAGAGTGAGAGTGGCCAGAGTATTTATAATCATTTTATTCAATCATTACCTTCCAGAAGGGAGATGTGCACGGTGCTAAGCATCTGCAGATCTGAAGCATTACAGGCCAGATGTGTATAATATAGTCTGCTCCCTCCTCCCCTACCAAACCGTCACTTTATCAATTTTAATTCAACATGTCCGCTACGTAGCTGCAAAAACATCTGCACAACTACACTCGTGTCTAGTTTTTACAACCCAAAGGTCATTTCCTGTTGTTCTCTTTTACCAGGACAAACGTGGGCGATGGTCTCTGCAACTCTGCACAAAGCTTCCTGTTCTGCACAGTTTTCAGTCTTGCTAAACAATCTAATGACCTTTATAACTCAAAGGTGGCCTTTAATATACTGGTCTGTTATTAAATGCATAAAACAAAATGCACAGCAAATAAGCGCTAGAAAACGTATTTTCCTAACACTAGTGTCCGTGCTCGCTGCCCTCTCGTCTCCACACTCCCGCAGGAAGAACAGAGACAGACGTTAATACTCCCCCCCCCCCCCATACACACACACACACACACACACACACACACACACACACACACACACACACACATGATTTTTACTGTTGGACTTGTCAGCAGCTTTTGACACGGTTGACCACGACATCCTGTTATCACGGCTAGAATCGCATGCTGGCCTAAAAGGATCTGCCCTTCAGTGGTTTCGCTCCTACTTGACAGAAAGGTTCTTTTATGTCAATATGGGCCCCCACAACTCCAAAATAGCCCCTCTTAAATACGGTGTACCTCAAGGCTCTATTTTGGGTCCCGCCCTCTTCGCACTCTATTTGCTGCCATTGGGCTCCATCTTCTCGCGGTACAGCATTTCATTTCATTGCTTTGCGGATGATCTACAGATTTATCTACCTTTAAAATCAGGATCAGATCAACCGCAGCTCTTATTACGCTGCCTTGACGACGTTAAACAGTGGTTATCATTAAATTTTTTACAGCTAAACGAAAACAAAACTGAGGTTGTCATTTTTGGCAATTTCAATCATATCGACAGCACGTTGGGTACCCTCTCCTCGTATTGTAAAACACATGTAAAAAACCTCGGAGTTTACATTGATGGTTCTTTTAAATTGAATAAGCAGGTGAGTGCAGTAGTTCAGTCCTGTTTTTTTCAGCTAAGACAGCTAGCCAGGATAAAGCCATACCTTCCGGCTGACGTCTTCGAGCGTATCATCCACCTTTTTCTTACTTGCAGATTGGACTACTGCAATTCATTGTATTATGGCCTAGATCAGGCCACCATCCATCGCCTTCAGATGGTTCAAAATGCTGCTGCTCGCCTGCTAACCGGTACCAAACGGAGAGAGCATATAACCCCAATTTTAGCCTCTTTACACTGGCTCCCTGTCCCCTACAGGATCCAATTTAAACTCTTACTTTTTGTTTTTAAGTCACTCAACGCCCGAGCCCCCCCCTACTTGTCAGAGCTCCTCTCTGCCTATGCTCCAGGAAAACCCACGAGATCTAGTTCAAAACTATTGTTGTCCATTCCACGGACTAACCTCAAATCTCGTGGTGATAGATCCTTCTCTGTGGCAGGTCCCAGACTTTGGAATAGTCTCCCCTTTAATATTAGATCTGCTCAAACTCTTGAGCAATTTAAATCTTTACTAAAGACACACTTTTACGCTCTGGCTTTTAACACATCATGACCCAAGCATTTTGGATTTATCTGAATTAGTTAGTATTGTTTCAATTCTTCTATTCTATTGTTTCTATTGTTATTATTGTATTACACTGTAGTTTTTAATTTTATTGTTATTGTTAAGCACTTTGTGCAGCATCGGCTGTTGGAAATGTGCTATATAAATAAATCTGACCTTGACCTTGACCTTGACACACACACACATTAAGGATTGTACATTAACATAAAACTTGTCGGAACCACACTGAGTCTCACCGGAGAAACACACACATGGAGAGAGAGAGTGCACAGTATGCAAACAGCCATCATAATTCATCATACAATGAGAACAGGACAAATCAACAACTGACAATGACTGATTAATATTAAAACCTGTAACATAATGTTTGCAGTTTAGTCTGTTACTGTTGCTATTTTTACCATTTCTTCTTGGAGCAACTGTAACACATAATTTCGTTAGGGATTAATAAAGTATTCTGATTGTTTCAGGATGAGCTGCCATCATCCAATCACACATCTGCTTACCTGCATCTTTTGTTTCTCCTCCTCTTCTTTTCTCTTTTTTCTAAACTGAGCACCTGATGGCTTTGAACTTTTCTTGTCCATCTTCCATTGGTTTTAATTTTGCACTCCAGTATGAACACCCATCCTGAGGGAAGTGGGGACTGGATGTCACATGGCTAAAACCCCAGAGGTTTGTGGTCTGTTTCAATGTGGAATGTTTTCCCAATTAGGAACTCTGCAAACCTCTCACAGGCCCAAGTTGAAGTGAGGGCCTCTTTCTCAATGTGAGCATATCGCTGCTCTGTTGCGCTGAGAGCTCTTGAAGTGTATGCTACTGGTTTCCACCCTAAATCGGCGTGCCGCTGGAGAAGCACTGCTCCCAAGCCATACGAAGATGAGTCAGCTGATACGCACGTTTCAGCACTTGGATCATACAGAGCAAGCCCTGGGGGTGTTGTCCGAGGCCGAGAGGGCAGTCAGGACCATCAAAAGTCTTCTTAAAAAGTCTGGTGATCCCTATCTCGCCCTTATGGCATACCGGGCCACTCCATTGGCTACAGCCCGACTGAGCTTCTCATGGGTAGGAGGATAAGGACAACTATTCCTGTCATCCCATCACAGCTAAATCCAAGAGGTACGGACACAGACAAGCTCAAAGCTACAAACGTACAGACAAAAACAAAGACAAAACTACAACCGCAGACACAGAGCACATGACATGCTACAGCGCAATCCTGGAGACAAAGTGTGGGTCTCAGACACGGATACTAGAGGGACAGTCGTGTCCATGGCAGGCTCACCGAGGTCCTACATCGTAGAGACAGCAAAGGGCACGCTGAGAAGAAACCGTTACCATCTTACACGGACACCTGGGGCACTGGAGATTTCTGTCGATCCACCAGAGGCTTCACCTGAGAACTCTGTTCCAGCTGCACAGAGTGTGTCGGTTCCAGACACTATCTCACAGGAGGCCAGCCAGCAGACTCCTGAAGCTGGGAGAAAGATCCCACCCAGGTCTAGGAGGCCTCCAGCATATCTAAAAGACTATGTTTGCTCATAGGGCTAGGAAGTGAGTGAGCAATGGGGCAGAATAATCCCCACACTCAGGCAGAGGGCTGGGTAGTCGACCCCATCCCTCATAGAGACAATGAGAAATAAAGCAAATGGTTGCACTGTTTAAACATGTTGTTTGTAGCTGCACCGAATAGTTCAGAAATGTGCACTTATGCTTGGTGTTCAGAGTTGTATACTTTGAGAGTTTATTTTTGGACATTCTGAGAAGTCTGGGTTGAAACCAGACGAGTTCAGTAAACAAGCTGTTACCAGATAAAGCATAAGGCAGTAGTATACTTTAAAGCGTGCGGGTCTAATCTGTTGTCTTGGTTATATCCCAGCATCACATCCTGTTTAGTAGGGGGGATGTAGCATCAGGTAAATGCTAAGCGGTAGGAACGTTTCTGCTGGGTTGTTGTGGGGGGCACTCATAATAAAGGACACTCATTGGAGTAATGGCGCGTCTCGTGTCTGTGAGTTATGCCTCCAGTCAAATAACATCCATAACCTCAAATAACGGAACAATTAGGACACAAGGATCTTTGAGTTTGGACTGATCAGCATGTTCTGTTTTTCAAACATGCTGAAGAGGTTCAAAAACTAACAGTGAGATTAACACAATCTCATCATGTTGCTTCCATGTGCTGCACACTTGTTTTCCGTCAGTTTTCTTAGTGTCACAAAATAAAACCATAAATACTCCTATTAAATTGTTCATGTTTGTGAACACTTGCTACTATATTGAGAATGTGTTTTGTCTTACGCAGTGATCCAGGTAACGATCTACACCACAGGCTGCAGAAGCTGCAGAGTCGTTTCACCTGGGATCTGAAGAAGGAAGACTTGGAGTTGGACGACCTTAGCAAGCAGCTGCAGCATGATATAGACCTGCAACTGGGGCAGCGGGGCGCCCTGGCCCACTCCTACAGGTTCCTGTCTTATGTGAGGTAAGCAGTGCAGAACATTGAACAGGAACCCTCAGCTAAAAGCCTTTGTTTGTGGGACATTCAAAGATAAAATCATCATAATTGGGCACAAAATAGCAACAAAGATGGAAAACAACAAGATTCAACAGTGCAAGCAGGCGTTGCTTCTGTGAAGCTGGCTTTTTACATGCACATTATTGCCAAAAATATTCACTCACCCATCCAATCACTGAATTCAGATGTTCGATTCACTTTCATGTCCACAGGTGTTGTCATGATCCTGGGTCTTTTGACCCAGCGTTTTAAGTTTGAGTTTATTTTGTTCATTAGGTTATCTAAGTTCATTTGGTTATTAGACTCCTTGTGTTTTCTTCCCCTGTATTTAAGCTTCCCCTCACCCTTCGTGTTTCATGCTGCGTGTCTTATGTTATCAAGTTTGTATTATTATGCCTAAGTGTTTCTAGTTATTATTTTCCCCTCGTGTTTCCAACCATGTTAAATCTCCCCTGCTCTTCATGCGTTTCATGTCTGTGTCTTACGTTGTCAAGTTCGGGTTGTCATGTCTATGTCTCATTATGTTTCCTGTTTTATTGTGAAGAGGTCTGGTGTTCTGTGTTCATCATGTTCAGTTTTACTCTCCCACTGTGACGTCATTATGTTCATGTGTGCCAGCTGTTTCCTCATGTGTCTCCACTTCCCCTAATCACCTCCTGTGTATTTAAGTCCTCTGTTTTCAGTGTGTGATTGTCAGGTCGTCTGTTGTCCACGCCATGTTTCCTATGCCATGCTTCCAAGTTTCTTGTCTAGGTTTTTCTTATTGCTTGTTTAGATTTCCCAGTTTAGGTTTGTGTTAATTTTGCTTCAGTTTGCCTTGCCCTTTGTTTGTACCTTTTTTTCCAGCCATATTAAACGGCTCGCTTTTTGTTAACATTCAAGTTTTGTTCCCTGTTCCTTGGAGTCTGCATTTTGGGTCCTTTTTCAATTCATACAGTCTGCCCTCGCCAGACTGTGACAGGTGTAGAAAATCAGCACCTAGGTTGCTCCCAGGAGCTCAGTGAATTTCCAGCTTTTAACCGTGATAGGATGTCACCTGTCCAGTCATAAACGTTCCTCTTTATCCGACTGTTAGTGGAATTAGAACAAGGTGGAGGAGATTGGGAGGAAGTGAAGCGGGGTCAGTGAGGATCATAGTGCAGAGTCAATCGCTGCACACCTCCAAACGTCAACATTGCGTACAGAGCTTTAGGAAATATGTTTCCATGGCGAACAGCTGCATGCAAGCCTTACATCACCAAGCATCGATGCGTGAAGCACGCCGAGCTCTAGAGACGTGTTGTCTGGAGCGACCAATCACGCTTCTCCGATGGAGGAGTCTGGGTTTGGTGGTTGCTAGGACAACAGCACAGTGTGACCTCACAAAGGTGCTTCTGAAAGAATGATCAAAAATTCCCATAAACACTCACAAGCCGGTGGAAGTCCTTCCCAGAAACGCTGAAGCTGGTGGGCTGACATCGTATTAAACCCCTTGGATCACGAGTGGGAAGTTCATGTGTGGGTGAAGTCAGGCGAGCAATTACTCTTAATAATATAATGTCTCTGCGCCGCAAAGTTTCATGGCTTTACAGGTACAAAGACGTGTCAAAACCCTGAAGACGCTGGAGCACTGCGAGTTATTCCTGTTTGTTGTCCATCCTCAGGTATCTTCAGGGTAAACCAGAGGAGGCGCTGTCGCTACTCACTGAGTCAGAGGAGAAGACGAGGGAGTGTTACGGACAGGAGAGCGAGCTGCGGCTCATTGTGACGTACGGAGACCTGGCTTGGCTGAAATACCACACCGAAGACTACGTACAGTCCCAGACTTACTGTCAGAGAGTCGAGGATATACTGGCATGTATACACCCTCAGAAACACGACTGGTTTAACCTGTTTCTAAACACGTTTTTAACACCCACCCATAAACGCTGTTATGGATCTAGAGACGCTGACTATAATAAAAACCTTTACATCTAAAGAACCCCTGCCTGTAGCCTTCATGGCTGTTATAATATCCAGACACTGATATGTTCATAAAGACTGTCACCGAAACACAAACTTCATCTCTCTTACAAACATTGTACGCACAGCTTGCGCTGCCACTGAACGAAAACACGTTCGAAGGATTTGATTTTGGTTCAAAACTTATCATAGTCAGCTGTGGAGTGGACGATCACTGAACACATGTTCAAAACATCATTTCATCATTTCTGGAGCGTCAGGGTATCCATGAACAGCTGCTCCAGATGTTTCTGCTCCAGAAACTGAATGAAAATATTTTTAATGTTAATTTCATTTTTTACATGACATTTTGCATATTAATGATCATAAACTGACCTCGCAGCCCAAAGTTCGTCAACGGTTTCAGTCATTATGTCCTGTTTATAAGGTTGAAGCTTGCTGTCAGCTGAGGCTGAAGAAGTCACCTGATGATGATGAAACATTTCTCCCACTGAAAACGTCCAGATGAACAGAATTAACTTTTCTGGGCTTTAACTTTAATCTCGGTCAAACCGATTTACTCAGAAGCAAAAACAAAGAAGAAAACAAAAGACAACAAAAAAGCTGAAATAAACACAAAGATTTAGAAATCATCAAAATGAAAACAATGTGCTGGGAGTCAGGCGTTCTCACTGGCTCTAGTAAGCCTCAGCCTCCGGTCACCTGACAGTTGGTGCTCCATCAAGCAAAAAGGTGATGTGTTGATAAATGCAGCATGTTTACAAATCGACTGTTTATTCTGTGTCACAGAAACAGTCATATTTCAAACGTTACTCGCTGCTCTTCTCCGCTGCCGCTAAGTTTTGGACAAAATGCATTCTGGGATATTTGGCTGAGCCAGGCCCACACAAGTCACAACGTTGCCTGCTCGAGGGAATGGGCGGAGCGGGAATACATCGAGGTGCTTTGAGCGTACTTGACTTTGATGTTTGAACTGGAACAGTACAGCCACTGATGAGGTTTCACAACTCCACGAGAACACATATTGTGAAAGGGCCCTGGCTTTGCATAAACACTGGAAATCAGCCAAGACTGACAACACCTAAACCTCCATGTTAGTTTAATATAAAGAGAAATGTGACAGCTCCATGTTAGACCTGTTACTGGACCACAGAGTGTGCAGGTTACCTGAGGTGTTTCTACAGGATCCAAACCTGCGATCACTCACTTACACGAAGACCCTGTTATAGCGCACACTGCCAAACAAAACAAACAAGTTCAGAAGTGTTGCACGATTCCTTTCTGGACCATGTGTATGGATATCAGACCATCTTTTCAGTTTAGCAACCAAACACTTCAGGATATTTCTGTGACAACTATAACTTTTGAAACATTAACTGCATATAACGAATGAGACAAACTAGACTAGTTTGTGCATTTGTGGCTTCTCGGCTGAAAAGTTGATAAATGTTCAGACACTGTCAAAGAATTAGCTGCAATCAAATCTATTTCTTTTAAATATACTGTGACTCTGCAGGTGAACCATCCGCCTGATCCTTCCACTGACCTCCATCCAGAAGTGTACGGGGAGAAGGGCTGGACCTTTCTTAAGTTCTCCAGTTCTTACTATACCAAAGCTGAAGACTGCTTCTGCAAAGCTTTGAAGCTGCAGCCTGATGACTGGGAGTGGAACAATGGCTATGCTATCGTCCTCTATCGCACAGAACAGGTACAATCTATCAGCCAATCAGCCTTTCGGTTTAGCATATAAGCAGTTATCCTGCTGAAGCAGACAGTCCATACGATTCTCCTGTATTAACCATTGTAGTCATTAACTTTGCAGTCGTGTTGTTGTTGATTCTTTGAGAGGTAACACCCATTAAATAAATTACATCCAGCAAACTTATGGAGCTCTTATCTTCAGAATGTTAATGATTGGTATCCCGAGGAATCACCAGCCACTAAACGGCTTCGTCGAGCCCTGGAAATAAATCCGGATGATGGCGTTTTGATGTCCATGCTGGCTCTGAAGCTGGTCCACGACACGAACAAACACACAGAGGCTAAAGGTTTGGTGAAGAAGGCCCTGGAAGTCGGACAGGACAACACTCAAGTCACCCGCTACGTAGCAAAATATCTCCGCAACCAGGTAAAACATCTGTAGCTTATAGGAAAAACATACTGGTCTTGATGGCGAATCAAGGGACTCGAGATAAAATATTGGTTTTATGCTTCTAACGTCTCGTCTCTCCAACGTTACCGTGACTCGTCCCTGTTCTAGGATCAGGTGGATGAGTCTATCGATCTGCTGAAGAGTATGCTGGAGAAGAAAAGCCAGTCATCTTTCATTCATCACCAGCTTGCTCTGTGTTATGAGAAGAAGAAGAATAAGCTGCTTGGGAAAAGAGTCCGACCAGAGTCAGGTACTGCACTGTACTCTGTTTATACTCTCATCAGCAGGTAGGACCTGGTATAAAGTTCTTCCAGTCGGGTAAGTATTTGGACAGAGATACGATCTTTATTATTGTGCCTCTGCACACCACAGCAGGTCTCAAATAAAGCAATCAACATTTCAATTCAATTCAATTCAATTTTATTTATATAGCGCCAAATCACAACATAAGTCGCCTCAAGGCGCTTCATAGATACAGAGAAAAACCCAACAATCATATGACCCCCTATGAGCAGCACTTTGGCAACAGTGGGAAGGAAAAACTCCCTTTTAACAGGAAGAAACCTCCGGCAGAACCAGGCTCAGGGAGGGGCGGGGCCATCTGCTGTGATTGGTTGGGGTGAGAGAAGGAAGACAGGATAAAGACATGCTGTGGAAGAGAGACAGAGGTTAATAACAGATATGATTCAATGCAGAGAGGTCTGTTAATACATAGTGAGTGAGAAAGGTGACTGGAAAGGAAAAACTCAATGCATCATGGGAATCCCCGGCAGTCTATGTCTATTGCAACATGTGAATACATTTTCAGGTTTAATCCAGTCTTTAAGTCTGACATCATTAGCTGTTTCTGGGCCCAAACTATGCTTCAGGACACTGCGGCTTCACTAAGTTACGAACGGTCTAAATTCTTTCATCTTTAATAAAATGTGCTGCTGCTTTACCAGGTGTAACAATTAAGTTTAACATCCAGGCATCCATGAAAACAGGATTTATGAAGTTTAACGGAGTTAGAAGTTAGCAGGAAGTTAGCTCGCTAGTGTCCCGAATTCTCTGATGTTGTGCTGAGAACAAACAACCAAGACTCAGAGCAGGTCCAGTCAATCGCTGCTGCGAAGATATCCTCCAAAACCATGTTCAAACCTCGAAAACGGAAAGATGGCGTTAAGTTACAAAGAGAAGCTGGGAACACTCACCGCTGTTGTGTCATAAAAAAGTCTAACGATCAACTTTGACGTTTAAAGCGTTTCAATCGATCAGTTGTTTACATCACTCAACACAAGCAGAACTGCATCACTGCAGCAGAAGACACATCGTCCACATGCAGAAGCACATCTCTGTGTAGTGACTGGTATCATGATCTAAACAGGCCAATGTTCAGCATTCAGACTACAGGTGAAGAATAGTCAAACCAGATGTTTCCCGTTATGTTGATATCAGCTAGTCCAGTACACACCTACACAGCATGTTAACAAACCGTGAAAAAAGCCACACAAAAATGAATGATTGTAAGGGTTTCTATACATTAGTATGTACGAAGGGTATGTTGTGACTTAGCTTAAAAATTACAGCGGTCCCTCGCTATAACACGGTTCACCTTTCACCTCGCTGTTTCGCAGATTTTTTAGTGCAAGTTTGCTTATTTTTTTACGTCACATTGTGTCCTGCGTCCTGATCGCTGCAGACGATCTCCTCCGTCTCTCCTGTACAGTACAGAATCGCTGCATCGATGCTAGCAGTGTGACTCTGAAGTGCAGCGCTGTATGTCCACGATGTCCACCAAACGTTTTGCACCGTCAAAAATAAAATCGGCTCCTTGATTTCACCTCTCGCTGGTTATTTTTAGAACATAACACCCGCGATAAACGAGGGACAGCTGAGAAATATAACATTTGAATCCTTTTCTCTTTTGCTCTGAGGCGCGGGGGGAAAATATCGACAAGTCGATGAACATCATTTACAGATATATTGGGTAAATGCCCGAGACATCTATAGAAATGTAAATCGCCGCTTGATTCATTCATTTGCTTGTTTTGGACCGTAAACCAGGCGCGAATAGGACACCGGAAACACAGCTCCCCACAGGAGTTTCCGCACCGGAAGTAGCATATGCTAACGTGCACATAGTCTATTATGGTTAGTAACAGTTAAATGCAACTCCTTTTTTGGTAATCTTCTATAACACTTAGAAAGGTGTCTCAATTGCCTTTCACCTCAGCTGCTTCCTGTTGTTCTCGTTAGTGGGCCCATGATCGTATATACCACATCCTGAGTACATCCTGTTATAACCGTCGCTGTGCAGGGCAGTTACAAGCGAAACACTTCTAAGGCTCTATGCTGTGTATGTTCATTAGCTTCTGGATTAATATGTCACTAATTAAAGCACTACCACCTAATATATTTCCCACACTAGTTTCCACCTAAACATGATATAGCATGTTCTGACTGAGAGATTTCTGACAAATTCAAACGTACAGCTCTGCTATCACTTCCAACATGGTATAATAGCTGGTATATAATGATGTGCTACGTGATCGCTAGCGACACAGCTATGTTAGCATAAACAGTGAAGCTGGAGGATGAACACTAACTTCTTTCCACTCGATAAAAGTTAACGTGAGGGTTCCTGATGGTTAGAGACAAATACAGTCGCATGGCAGGATGCTGTAAACGGACCAAACTTCAGTCAGGAGAACAACTGAGATAATCCATCCACAATACGAGGTTAGTCATTCATATACTGCTGCTGGGCTGCAGTTACATCGTAAGGGTTTAAAATGAACAGCGGTAATAAAAACAGAGAGAGGCCAACAGCGATCACTGACTGATTTTAGGGGCTTGTTCGGATTAAATAGAACAAGATACAAAACATTAAAACATGTTAAAAACACAACAGCCTTAAACACAGAGGAGTTTGGACCGGAGCAGTGTTCATACGTCATCACTCAAAGACTGGACACAAGGGCGTGTTTAATATTTCAGTCAGTAACACCTGTTTTTATCCAATAGAGGTGCAGCATTGGAGACGTCTTTGTATTCAGCATCTGGAGGAATCAGTGAGGCTCAAGAAGGGTTTCAATGCTGCAAAAGCTCTGCTGGCTCTGCAGTACGCAGATAACTTTGAAAGAAGGAGGTATGTTTACCTGTCAGTTTGTTTCCAATGAAATATTCTCAGTGTTGGTTTTATGTTTATTTTAAAAAGCTGGTAGTAATGACACAGGTAGAAGAACGGTTGGACTAAACCTGACCAACGTGATCACTTATGGAATAAAACAGTGTTGAATCATATTACCAAAGCTGGAAACAAGTGTGTGAAGGAAACTTTGACCCCTGTGGTCACACCAACATTATGTCAGATTGGACAGTTTTACTCGACTGTATTGATGTTTCTACAGACTGTCATCAGATGGACTGTTGATTCCAAAAACATTTGATGCATTGATTCTTTTTGTGTCTAAGCTTTGTGTTTGTTGCTTCAGAGCTCAGCAGATGTTTGATGATGTGCTGCAGACATTAGAGGATGAACCTCCAGGCATCTGTCAGTACATCTACCGGTATTATGCAGAGTTCTGCTACTATCACACCCCTCAGAAAGACCTCGGACTCACCTATTACAAAAAGGTATGGATCGTCCAAAACTGCATTCAGACTGCAGGTGTGCATGCCAGGTGCATACGCCAGGTGCAACCAGTATTAGCGAACGGGCCTCTGAGGCAGACGGACATTTGGAAAGTCGAGCTGTGGACAGTTAACCGTCTGCTAACGTGTCCTGTGCTGCATCCAACAGGCTCTGGAGTTATGCATCAACACATCACATTGGAAGCACTGTGTGAAGGTTGGCCAGCTTCTCACTCTGCTTTATGCAAAACTAATGCAAACTCAACCTCATCTTAGTAAACAGGAAGTAACCTTCAGGTATTCTTTTGCAGAAACTGACGACGATAGCTGAGGGACGCCTCGAAAAGAATCGCAGCGACGCCGCGTCCTATGGCATCCTGGGAGCAGTGGCCAGAGCTGAGGGCAATCGGAGCAGGGCTGTGAGAAATTATGAGCGCGCTCTGGAATTAGACGCCAGCAACGACGAGTATCTGTCAGCCTTGTACGAGCTGCGCCTGGATCTGACCGCACACAGGGAAGAGAAAGATCGCCCGGAGGAGAAGCTTCCAGAGGTCGTGTGAAAAAGTTTGTACCAGGAAGGCCACCGTTTGAACGAGGTTCCAGAACCACAGCTCAGAAATGCTCGGCTACGTCACATCACACCTGGGAACCGCTACATCGATCACTACGGCCGACTCCTTCTGTTTGTCTACCACCACTATGTCCGGTTGGTTAGCCACCACCTGTTTGTCCGTCTGTATCTGCAAGTCCCACAGGATCTTAGCTCGGTCATTCTCCACCACCTCCCATGTTGACCTCGGGGCTTCCAGATGTTTCTGTATACTATGCTGGCCACTTGGCTATGGCGTTCCATGTATGCCCTGCATGCTAGCATCTTGTCTCTGGGTCATCTTTACACAGCCTGCACCTGGGGTCTTACCTGGTGTGGCAGACCCCAGCCTCTAAAAAATAAAAGCAGCTTAAATGTTAAAGAAGAGTTTTTCTGGTCTTTATTTTTAATATCTGACATTTAAACAGCACAGTCATGGCACTCAAACTGGGCACTCCGCATCGACTCACCGGGTTGCCCAACATCACAACTCTTCACATCAACATGATGAAAACAGTCCAACTCCACCCTGAAGACACTTTGGGCTTTTATTTTGAAGGTCTGCCTATCAGGTTGCAGCTGTACTTCCTCTCCTGATGGCCATAAAATGTTGTTTTATTTTATGTGTGTGTGTGTCAGTGCTGGGTGGTTTTGTGTGTGTGCGCTGCAGTAAAGTCCAGCTGTGTGTCCTCGGCGGCGGTCAGGGCGCACTCGAGTCTTCTCTGCAACTCGGCGTCAAGCAGCGTCGCTCCGACCACAAAATGATCCTGACACAAAGCAAAGCGATAGTCGGTCATCAATCAGTCACATGACTCACTAAAGTTTAAAATATTTTAGTTTGACTTTCAAACCTTCTTCTTGAGGCTTGGTGATGCTACAGGGGGGTTAAAGGTCATATCTTTGATGCTGTAGTCGTCAAACAGCTCCACAGATGACCTGCAGGGGGCAACGTTCACACTTCAGAAAAACGAAACTTTTAAAGGAGCAGTACACCGTTTTCACTGATCCTCACACAGGCCAAGCTTTCTGATTAAACACAGGTGATGTGTGTGTACCTGCGACTCAGCTCCGCACTGAGCGCCGCCGAGCCTTCAGAGGGAGCGCCCTGACTCAGGTGGACTGCAAACCGCCGCACGACCGGGTGGTAATGTCTCTGAAAGAGCACAAACACCGCGCAGCTACATTCAAAAACACGTGGGGCCATGTGTGCACCTGCATACCTGTGTGTGTGTGTGTCTGCAGTGTGTGTGTACCTGCAGTGTGTGTAGCTCCCACAGTGCTGTGTTCTGAGCGTTGCAGTGTTCAGGTTCGTCGAGCTCCGGCAGGTAGAACCCACTGCCCTGAATCTCGTTGTCCAGCAGGAAGTCACACTTTGGGAAGGACTGAGACACACACACACACGTCAAACTTCTACCTGTACAACTACTTGAATTACTGAGCAGCTGTTAGGTAACCACACCTCTTTTCAAGTGACTGAATCAGACTTTTATATAGCAACAAATCACGACAGTCACGTCGAGGTGCTTCATGCTGTAATGTAAAGAGTGTAGGAGCGTCCACTAACACAGAGAAAACCCCTGAAATCACGATCGATGAGTAAGCACTCTGCCGACAGTGGGACCGGGCGGGGAGGAGTTCTGCTCAGGGAGGGTTGGCGGTTGGGGACGAGGGGACGAAGACAGGATGTCAACACACACGTTCAGACTCACATGCATCGTGGTTCGGTTGGCGGCAAGAATTCCCACGCTGGCGTTGGGCATTACGTGCAGACTGATCGTGCTCAGCCTTTTGACAAACGCCATCGCCCTCTGTAGGGTCACCTGCTTCCTGCGGCGGGTCAGCATTGCGTCCAGACACCGCAGTACAATGATGGCGTCATCGTTGGGCGCCCCTGAGGGATTCAAAGCGTGGCTGTTAAAACAATCATGTGACGTGTGATGTCATACTGCCGGTTCAAAGTGAGGCTAACTGACCTGCGTGGAGCCTGGGCAGCAGTTTATATAACTGAGAGTAAAAGTTGAGCGGGTCGATGTTCAGGACGTCACCTGATACACAAACAAACTTTATTGATCCAGGAAACTCAACAGGAAGTGACATCATGTGCAGGAAACACACCTGACTTTTCAAAGAGTTTTTAAAAATAATTTATTGGTCTATCTCAGTGAGAATAAACTGTAGCCAGTGCTATTGCTGAGCAGTGCTGCACATGTGCCTCTGTGAGCCTAACACGAACACATACGTTTGTCTATGTCACTGGGAGGGGACCCTTACATATTCCCAGGACTACAATCCAAGTCTGAACCTTTAAAACAACTCGTTATTGCAGCTTATTTAAATAAACATCCACAAATGTCTCGACATTGATACACAAAGAAGGTCCTGACTTCTTGTGATCATATAACAAAAATATTTAAAATGGCTTCAAAGGTCTTCATCAGACTAAGGTCTTCACAAGTCAGATATACGAGCACACACACAGAGTCTGACCTTGTCCTGACAGGATGGTGAAGACGGTCTGGATGCAGTGCAGCGTCTCCTTATTGGACAAATCCTGCAGGTATAAATAAAGAAACAAAAATAAATAAAGAACTATTTGTGACACCAAACTAGCAGGTGACTCTGCAGGGGGCGGGGTCAAATATGAACACTCACTCCTGCATGGATGAGGTCCTGCAGCACGTTGAGCAGGTCATCAAAGAACTCCAGGTTGATGAGGTGAGCAAAACTGACAGGAAATGACATCATATTCAGCACTATAGTAGTACTAAAGATTGTGTGTGTGTGTGTGTGTGTGTGTGTGTGTGTGTGTGTGTGTGTGTGTGTGTGTGTGTGTGCGCGCACTTGGCGAGCCCCTCCAGAACTGCAGGGAGAAGAACTGATTTCTGAGCCTTCTTCAAAATCCTGAAGTAAATGAGGAAGACGATGTTCAGCGTCTCTGTGTGCTGGAGAGGAAGAGCAGAGGGGTGAGGAGGAGGAGGAGGAGGAGTGTCCTTCCTCTCACCGTACACGCTCGTGACCTTTCAACTCACCAGCTTGATCTTCTTGTCTTTGCTCTCTGAGGCTTCGGCTTCCAGCAGCTCCTTCTCCAGCTTCTCCTCAGCCTTCTTCCACTACACACACACACACACACACGCACACACGCACACACACACACGCACACACACACACACACACACACACACACACACACACACACACACACACAGGTTGGTGTCTCTCACTGCCCCCTGCTGGACGGACTGAGAAATCCCTGAGCATCAGCTCATCACAGAGGAAGTTGTTAATGCTTCTTATATTAATGCTCATAGACTTCAGTGAATTCGCACGAGCATGTAGAAACATTTTATTCTGACTCACATGTTCTTCTCGTGTTTTTGTTACTTTGCTAATATTTCCTCAGGTTATTGTAAGAATTGTTTTTTATATTTTGCCCCAGTAACATTAACTTTTCATTGACACATTCTCTTATTCTCACATTATTATGTTTGGAGTTTATTTTAAATTAAAAATATCTTTTACACGTTTCGCCCATATTTGGATCCTTTGTTTACCTTGTGATCGTGAGCAGATCATCTCTTTGTGCTGATGTTTCTGGCACAAACGTTTGAATGAACACGTGTTCCTGTTTCTAAAGCCTGAGTTTCTCTCACTGTTCGTCTGCTGCTGCAGCTCCAGCCCTTAAAATGAACGAGGCCTCGTTAACGGGGCTGTCGGGGGCGGAGCCGACCGCTGAAACAACCAATAAGGACTCGGTGCGAGGGTTTACCTTCCTCTGCATCCTCGACAGGTTCTTCTTCCTCTCCTTGTTGGTCATGAACTTCTTCTTTGGTGCCGCAGCCTCGATGTCCTTCTTCATCTCCACCTCTTTAATCCTCAGACTCAGCAGCGTCCGCAGCAGCTGGAGGGGGCGGAGTTAACAGCGTCTGATTAATAATTTATCAACAGTCTTCTCGGAGTGGGCGTGGCCTGGATACGTTTCGTTCGTTACCTCGGGTCGGACGTTGTAGTTCAGGCTCTTCACGAGGCCGGAGATAACTCGCACCGTGGCCAGCGAGGCCCCGCCCGCTCTGTCCTGCTGGAAGAGCTTCCTGAACGCGTCACAGCACACGCCGGACACCTGAAACACAAAGAGCACGTGAAGGCGTCGCACAATGCTGGGCTGCGCTGCGGCGCCCATGAGACTCACCTTCTTGGTGGAGTCGTTCATCAGCGGCGCCAGGACGACCACAATGTTGTTGTGGAAGTTGAAGTGAGGCAGAGCGACGAGCAGCTCGCACAGGCAGCGGACGGCGACCTCGGCCAGCCCGCCGTACGCCTGCAGCGCCACCGCCTGACTGCGCTTCTTCTTCTTCTGCTTCCAGTCTGTGGGCGGAGATGAGCGGTCAGGGCGCCGTGAGGTGTGCGGGTGTCAGTGTGTGGCTGTTGCTATGGTGACGGAGGCGTACCTTTGACAGTCTGCTCCAGGTCCTCCAGGTAGAACTTGTACTGACTCACCAAACCCTCCTCGAACTCTCGGAGCACCTGCGTCTCCTTCTTCACCTGGAAGACGGCGAGCGGCAGAAGCAGCAGGTTAAAACGTGGCGACTGTGGCGACCTGCCGCCAGGCGCTTCCTCTACAAACAAACTCACAAACGCACCTTAGCGGTCTTCTCCGCCGAGGTCAGAGGTCGGATCCTGTAGGTGGGGGCGATGTCTTTGAAGACCTCCATCAAAGAAACCATCACCAGCTTTCTGACCGTCACCGCCACGCTGGGGTCGGCCTCCATCAGCATCCCCCGCAGCTCCTTCACGCGCTTTATCTGTCACACACGACGTCACGTTAAACACACACATACACGCCACGAGCCTGATCCCAGAGCGGCGCCCGGCCTTACGCTGCCGATGGGGTCCGACACGATGGCCGACGCCAGGCCGGCGATGGTCAGCTTCCTCTCGTTAAGCTTCTGATTCCTGAGCCGCTCTCTCTGCGCCGGCGTCATCTCCTGGCAGCTCGGTGGCTCCGCCTCTGCAAGGAGGACACGTGACAGATGAGAGGACGCCTCAGCCTCGTCACGGAGGCGTTTACCCCGCCGTGCCTGCGGAGTTTAATTCTTATTCCAAAAGTTCTGATCGCTTTTCATACCTGTGTCGACATCATCAGGCTCCTCCTCCTGCTCCTCCTCCTGCTCCTCCCCCTGCTCCTGCTCCTCCGGCTGCTTCTCCACCACTGAAAGAACAGAGGGAGACGTTTCGACACAGCCGCACAGAACCAATCAGATTGATCAGGGATCAACGCAGCACGCCGTACCCCTCTCGACGCTCTGTGGGATCACGCCCGTCTTGTCTTTGATCGGCAGCAGGTGGATCACTTCCTTTTCCTCCGTCCTCGCCATCTTCCTGGGAACCTTCTCGTAGCTGCGAGCTACGTCCGATTTCCGCTTCTTCCCGCCATGCACCGGCCCGCTGGGACGCCCCGCCGCACCACACAAACGCACCTCAGTCACTGTGCATCACACCTGCTTCTGTATCTAAATATGGTTTGTGTGTGTGTGTGTTGGAGTTACCATGACGACAGGTCCCTGGTGATGAAGGACGCCTGGCGAGCCATGGCGGTCATCTGCTGCAGGTCTTCCTGCTCCATCATGTCTGTGGGTAAGCTCTCCAGAAACTCCTCCTCCTCCTCCTCCTCCTCCTCTGTACGAGCAGGAGCAGGGTCAGACAGTTCTGGTCTCTGATTGGTTTACAGCAGACGTTAGTAATCACGTGATCGTTTGCCGCTCACCTGGTCTCTTCCTGTACGTCTCCAGGGGGCGGGGCGTTTCGCCGACGGCGCCCTTCACCGCCTGCCTCAGCCTTTTCTGCTCCTTGCGCTGCTTCTTGGCGACGTTCTGCTGCTTCAGCTGGCGGTTCTTCAGCTTGTTCTCCAGCTTCACGCCACTCGTCTTCAGCAGGCGGCGAAACGTCGGCCGCCGCTTCTTCGAGCGAGGCTGCGGAGCGTCAGAGGAAAGAAGGAGAGGTGTTCAGCAATGATGTCACGGTCCATGGAGGCTCTGGCTTGGATCCTGTGAACACCTGACGCTGTGTGACCGACTCTAAACCGACCAATCAGAGACAAACTCAGCGTCGAGCTGCTGATTTACTGGACTCACTGTGGGCGTGGCGCTCAGACGCTCTGCCGCCTCAATACTACCTCGCACTACACAGTACTACCTCCCACTACACAATACTACCTCCCACTACACAGTACTACCTCGCACTACACAGTACTACCTCCCACTACACAGTACTACCTCCCACTACACAGTACTACCTCCCACTACACAATACTACCTCGCACTACACAGTACTACCTCGCACTACACAGTACTACCTCGCACTACACAGTACTACCTCGCACTACACAATACTACCTCGCACTACACAGTACTACCTCGCACTACACAGTACTACCTCACACTACACAGTACTACCTCGCACTACACAGTACTACCTCACACTACACAATACTACCTCGCACTACACAGTACTACCTCGCACTACACAATACTACCTCCCACTACACAGTATTACCTCGCACTACACAGTACTACCTCCCACTACACAGTATTACCTCGCACTACACAGTACTACCTCACACTACACAGTACTACCACCCACTACACAGTACTACCTCGCACTACACAGTACTACCTCGCACTACACAATACTACCTCGCACTACACAATACTACCTCGCACTACACAGTACTACCTCGCACTACACAATACTACCTCGCACTACACAGTACTACCTCGCACTACACAGTACTACCTCGCACTACACAGTACTACCTCACACTACACAGTACTACCTCGCACTACACAGTACTACCTCACACTACACAATACTACCTCGCACTACACAGTACTACCTCACACTACACAATACTACCTCGCACTACACAGTACTACCTCGCACTACACAATACTACCTCCCACTACACAGTATTACCTCGCACTACACAGTACTACCTCCCACTACACAGTATTACCTCGCACTACACAGTACTACCTCCCACTACACAATACTACCTCGCACTACACAGTACTACCTCACACTACACAGTACTACCTCGCACTACACAGTACTACCTCACACTACACAGTACTACCTCGCACTAGGGCTGCCACGATTAGTCGACTAGTCACGACTGATTTAATAGTCGACGCGTCGTTTGAAGCTTTGTAAGATCCCAAAAGACGCAGGAATGAGTAGCAGGATTTAAGAGTGTAATAACGGACTGAAACAGAAGATGGCAGCACTGCATGTACAAGGATGTCAGCTGCCCTTAAACCCCGAAGAAGAAGAAGCTGTGTCCCAGAATTCATAGCGCGGCCCAGCTCAGTTTCCTACGGAGCCCCGCAGGGGACATGGGAGAAAAAAAAAAAATTAAGACGGACTTTTGCGAGAGCTCGCAAAAGTTTTAGCCGCATTCTTCGGAGGCCGCCAGCTCGAAGCCGACCGGGAGGTCGAGGCACGATGTGCTGGGAAAGCGGTGTTCCTCCCGGCTGTAGTAGGTCTCGACCTCCCGTTAGCTTCGAGCTAGTGGGTGTCAGATCTCCAAAAACGTCGGAGCACTTTTGCAAATATGTGATGTCTTGTAAACCGAGCAGGTATCTGACGTTTACACAACTACATTCACGCCTCAAAATATCTTAAAAGTGTATTTTGTGACCCAAAAAGAGTAATATTACAACTAAGTAGCTGCCGCCATTGTTGGAGTTTTGCGAGATCTCGCAAAAGTCCGTCTTAATTTTTTTTTCTCCCTAATTTTTTTTTTCTCCCATGTCCCCTGCGGGGCTCCGTAGTTTCCAACAATGGCGGCAGCTAGTTAGTTTTAATATTACTCTTATTATTCTTTCTGGGTCACAAAATAAACGTTTAACATATTTTCATGGAGAATGTAGCTGTGTAAACCTCAAATATCTGCTCAGTTTATCAGGACACCGCATATTTTCAAAAGCGCTCCGACGTTTTCGGAGACGTCTGTTACCCACTAGCTCGATAGCTAGCCGGGGGCTAGGTCACTAGAGCCGTGAGAACACCGGACTCCCGGCAAATCGTTTTCAAACCCACCGCCATCTTTCGCTACTCAGGTTAAACATGATATATAAGTCACTTAGATAAATTAAAAATGTTATTGTTTGGCTTTTTTCAGTGTTTTGTTCCTGAGTAAATCGGTTTGTCTGAGATTAAAGTTATAGTTTTTACACAGCTGAATAAACGTCAAGCAGACAGCTGATTATCAGAAGTGTGAGATGCTGGAGAATTTACTCCGGTGTCCTGTTATATTTTAGATAGCAAGGAGTTTATTAAACTTCACCGAAACAATCTGCAAATTTCATTAAAATGTAACAAACTATCATCTTGTCTTTATTTTTAGTTAGCACCTTAAAAGCTTAAAGCTGTAAGCTAATGATAGTTATATAAGAGCAGATGCTGCTGGTGCAATAAGCTGTAGTTTTACGTCCAATGGATGATGATCTGATTAGTCGACTAATCGCAAAAATAATCAGTGACTAGTCGACTATCAAAATAATCGTTTGTGGCAGCCCTACCTCGCACTACACAGTACTACCTCAGTCCCAGGTACTTAAATTTAATAATCAAAATTTTAATCATATACGTAATAATTTAAATATGAATGTTGCAAAAACTTATTTTTACTCAATGATCATCTCTCATATGGACTATTGTTTGACGTCCTGGTCACTTGCTTGTCCAACAACACTTAAAACTATTGAAAACATTTAGACGTTTAAAACTACTTGACAAAAAACCGACCTCCCACCACCACTGTCATGTGTTAAAAAACATAAATTACTGAACTTCAATAACTTAGTGAAACTTAAAAGAGTTTAATATATAAAGTCTTACACTCCTTTGCTCCACCACCACTAAAGCAGGTCATTAGGCATAAAGAAAGCTCAGACAGGACCACTCGAGCTACAATCTGAGGAGACGTGTTTATACCCCACAGACGGACAGCATTTGGGCAGAACGTCCTCTCTGTCCAGGAGGCCATCTGTGGAACAGTCTTCCTCAACCCATTAGAGAATGCTCTACATTCAATTTGTTTAAGGCAAAGGTTAAAAACTGGTTATGGACAAATCAAGTGTGTGATCATGTATGAGTTGTATAGTTTTAATGTTTTATTTGGGAACAGAATGGTGTGTATGTGTAAGTTTGGTGATGGAGTTTTTATTATGAATGAATGATGAATTTTTATGTCTATTTTGTTATGCTTAAGGACAACAGATGGAAGTTAGCCTTTGGCTATAATCTGGCATGTTTACATTCATGTAATTTTTTTTTTTACATTTATGTTCATTAACATGCACTGTCCTAAATAAAATAAATAAATACTACACAGTACTACCTCATACTGCCTGGTACTACAGGACACTACATGTGCTACGTAGCTGGGTGGATGATGAGGTGTGTTTCTTTCCTGAGTGGGACACAGAGTGGCTGACTCGGGGCAGACCATCAGACACTGAGTCCTTCCACGTGACCGTTTGTGATGTTGTCAGGCGTAAAGCAGCAGCGGGCTCTGATGGAGGCGCCATCACCGTGTGTGCTCGGACCACACTCCGTTCAATGCGCCGTTATTTTGGGGCTCTGGTATCCCTCTGAACACCCGGGAGCTGTTTTAAAATGAGTCTGACTCTAAAATCGTGGGTTTTCTGTGGACTCGGGCTGTGAGGACACAGACGCTTTGAGCATGTTTGTTCTCTCAGACCAGACTCCGTTCATTAAACGGCGGATTTAAGCCTCTCACTCACCGGGCCCATGGCTGCAGGACGTTCCGGTGTCTCCGATGTGTCAGGCCGGACTACAGTCGTTCCCGCTCGGTCACTTTGGTTCGGAGTGTTTTGGTGCCGAGATGCGGGTTACCTCCACACGTTGCTCTCCAAAAACCCGGAAACAGAAAAGTAACCGCCCTTCTGTGACGAGAGGACAGCGCCCCCCGCGGCCGGAGGACAGGACCAGTTTTTTTCTGCTGGACTGGAGCGCGCCTCAGACGCCTACGGCTCTCCGCGAGGCCTCCACGGGGAGATTTACCGATGTTGCTTCAAACAGACTCAAGAGAAAAAGTGTGTGTGTGTAATCTGATTATTTTCCCTCGGATTCAGACTCCCTGAGGTCCTGCCATGCTTCCTGGACGTGTTCTCTATGCACCTTTCAGGACCTTGAAACGTTCTTGAGGACCTGAGGTGGAGTAGTTCATGTGACACGGAACACGTGATGACTGCGCATTCAGTAGACTAACAGCTGGAGGGTTTTGTCATTGTCCATATTTTAAGGGAGTTTTCTTTACGATGGGAAAATGTTTTGTTTCTTTAAGTTCCCCAAGAAGAATGATAAATGTTTTTTTATGATAAATACTTTTAGCTAAATTTCTTATCCATAAATGTAAGTTTACTAACAAAACACCATATTTCTGTCATTATTTTAAGGATGTGGAAATGTACATACAATCAATATCAGACTCCACCAACAAAAACGCTCAAAACAATACATGTATGTGAATTTTTGCGTGTATTCTTATAATTGTTACTTTTTTCTATTTACCCCTGGCTTTGTGTGTTCATTTTGTTGTTTTGTATACTTCATCTGTTCGTATGTTGTATACTCATTGTTTGTTAAATAAAGTTAAAAAAAACAAACAGCTGGAGGATGACCCTTCACCTGCTCCGCAGGCTGACACCTGAAGTTTACTAAAATACACTTTGTGAATGACCAGAAACGGATCAAAGATCAGACTCCTGCTGTGGGCGTGAAACTGACCTGGGTGCAGTTTCTCTGCCCCCGGGTTCACGTGGCGCTCAGCTGGCCATCACATAAAGGGGCGGGGCCACCAACAGCTGACCAGTCACATTGATTATTGTACCAACAGCTGACTTTATAAAGGAGGGCTAACCTGACATCAGACACACACTTGGTGGATCAGGGAGCTGTGGATGTGTGAAACAGCTGCTGTGCTAATAAAGTTTGAGTGTTTGAAGGCGTGCTGGTGTGAGGGACCAGCCTGATCACCTGCGATTCACAGGACGGCGGCGTTCTGTGCGGCGCTCGCTGACATCACACCCAAACCACCTTCTGTGACCATGCCCCCACCTTTTAAAGTATTACCATTTATTTTTCTCATTAACTTTTTATACTTTATTCTGGATGGGCCTCAGAAATGTGCTGACAGGTGTGCTGCACCTGCTGATGAAACAGGAAGCTACAGTCGCTCACCTCGTGCTCCTCAGATTGATCACCAACACTTTTTGATTATTATTATTATTATTATTCATGGATCCGTCCTGCAGGATGTTTGTCTTCTTACGTCACTTTATAAAAATGATAAACAAACATTTCAGAACAAAAATAAACGCTTTCTTTTATTTTGAAAGGTCACTTCATGTCATCAAAACCTTTTCAAATTAAAGTTCACATCTGAGTATTATCAGTGTTCACAGTGACCTCAGTGATGACGTCATGCGTAAGCCGAAGCGGCGCTCCGTCCCATTAAGGCAGCAGGTGGACAGAGTCTGTTTGCCAAATCAGAGGCCCCGCCCCCTGCACACTCAAGCCCTCCGGGCCCTTCAGGCGTAGCCGCACTTGTGCAGCTTCAGGTTGCGCTGGTCGGCGTAGCGTTTGCCGCAGCGGTCGCAGATGTACTGCTTCCCACCGGCGTGCAGGTGGCGCTTGTGCGTGCGCAGGTGGCTGCCCTGGCTGAAGCTCTTGCCGCAGACGTCGCAGGCATACGGCTTCTCGCCCGTGTGCACGCGTGTGTGCAGCTTCAGGCTGTTGCTGTTGTTGAACTTCTTGTCGCAGGCACCGCACGCAAACGGCTTCTCGCCGGAGTGCGTGCGCCCGTGCGAGATCAGGCTGCTCTGCTGGCTGAACGTCTTCCCGCACTGGTGGCAGCAGAAGGGCCGCTCGCCCGTGTGCGTGCGGCGGTGGATCTTGAGGTTCACCGCCTGCCGGAAGCTTTTCCCGCAGAGGTCGCAGGCGAAGGGGCGGGCGCCGCTGTGTGTGCGCTGGTGGTTCCTGAGGTTGACGGCGTGCCGGAAAGCTTTGTGGCACTGCTCACACCTGAACGGCTTCTGGCCGCTATGGATCAGCTGGTGCGTGCGCAGCGTGACGGCGCGCGTGAATCCCTTCCCGCATGCCTTGCACACGAAGATCTTGGCGCCTGCGTGCGTCCGCTTGTGGCGCTGCAGGTTCTGCGGCAGATTGAAGCGGCGGCCGCACTGGTCGCAGGCGTGCGGCTTCTCGCCCGTGTGCACGACGGCGTGCGCTTTCAGTTGGCCCTGCTTGGAGAAGCGTTTGCCGCACTGCGGGCACTCGAAGGGCCGCTCGCCCGTGTGCGTGCGCATGTGGCTCTGCATGCCCTGCCGCTGGCGGAAGGCGCGGCCGCACACGCTGCACAAAAATGGCTTTTCTCCCGTGTGCACGCGCAGGTGCGTATTGAGGTTGCTTTGAGATGAGAAGGACTTCCCGCACGCCGTGCATGTGAAGTACTTCCAGGTGACGCTCTCCAGCACGAAGCCCGCCGGGCTCGTCACCGTCGATGGGGACAACAGCCGCTCCGACTCGTCCGGTGGGGCCGCCTCCACCTCGGCTCCTGAGAGAATAAGCACAGCTGATCAGACCATCACACATGCGGGCATACTTCCTGCCGCGGTCGAGCACTCACTCTCTGCGATTGCGCCCAGGTTGATGTTCCCGTGCTCGTCCTTAATGGTGACCGCCAGCACCAGCGGCGTCTCCTGCTCCTCCTCCTTCGAACTGGTCTGCAGGGACACATATACATACACTCAGTCACGGTCAGTGAACGCAGCACAGGTGAGCCAGAGCAGCAGGCTTACCTTAGGGGGCGTGGCTGAGTCACCGCCCTGCTGCCGGAGTCCATACGAGTGCTCGAGCTCTGCCACAAACATAACACAGTGAGGGTGATGTCACTGAGGCTCGGGGGTGGAGTCTTTGGGCGGGGCCAATACTTACCTATATGGGCGTT
The DNA here is from genome assembly GCF_041146795.1 of Maylandia zebra. Classification (NCBI taxonomy): domain Eukaryota; kingdom Metazoa; phylum Chordata; class Actinopteri; order Cichliformes; family Cichlidae; genus Maylandia; species Maylandia zebra. The sequence continues at coordinate 30,180,701 of NC_135174.1, read as the reverse complement.
GCTGAGTACGTTGAGTACGCTCGTCTGCAGTCGCCGGGCGCCGCGGCCCGATGGTGGCTCCGCCGTCAGCCCGACTTCATCCAGCAGGTTGAGGATCTTCCCCAGAGCCTCGTTCCCCAGAGTCTCCATGATGGAGGCGAACAGCACCTGACACCATGACAACGGTCAAAACTATACAACCACCACCAGCTACAGTCTGGGCCACCAGTCACACCACCACACCAGTTAGTCTGGGCCACCAGTTTCACCATCACACCAGCTACACTGGGCAACCAGTCACACCACCACACCAAGGCAAGTTTATTTGTATAGCACAATTCAACAACAAGGTGATTCAAAGTGCTTTACAGAGACGTTAGAAACAAAAACAAATAAAAAGCAGGATTTAAAATTGATTAAAACAAACGACCAGGCAGTCCCCGCTCCTCACCATCCTCTCGCGGCTCTCCGTCCTCTCTCTGGCCAGCACAGTAGGCTCCTCTCCGGCCTCCACCAGCTTCTTCAGCTCCGCCACTGCAGCGTGGACGAGGGACTCCATGACGGCGGCCAGCTGTGTGTGCAGGCCGGCGGAGAAGCTCATCCTGCGGGCTGACAGGCCGCGGAGCCCTGCCGACCATCAGCGGGACCTCGGGCCGCTCTCAGCGGTTACTCAGAGGACAGAGGGCCCGGAGGAAAGAACCGAGAGTCCAGTCTGATCCGACCCACAGACCCGAACTACACGGGTTGCACCAAGAGCTGCTCTGGCTTCCGGTTCAAACAGGAAGCAGCTTCCGTTTCTAACTATGATCCGGACAGCGCTCACGGATGTCTGACTGTCGTTCCGCCTGTTTCTGGGCTGGATCAGGTTACACGTTACGGTTTGTGCCTCCAACGAGTAGCTAAATATTTATTTTTTCATCTAAAAATCAAACAAATAAACACTTTCAATAAAAAACGTTTTGCTCTATTTCCATTTACAGCCATCCAATCAGAAACATGATGGATAAACAGAAATCTTTGGTGTACAGAGAAGACCATGTTTAGCTCTCAGCAGTGCTGCCACTCTGGGTCAAAGCTGCACGCAGGGCGGTCGGTCTCATTTATTTATCGTCCTGATACGAATCTCACAAACCAGACTGACTCATTTATCCTGGGAGCTTCCTCACACTCTGAGGACGAGCAGAGCAAACCTGTCATCACAAACTGCTTTATCCTGAGTGAGCCCGGAGGACAGATACCACAGAAGAAGAGTGATCAATCACGCCCCTCCAGTGTTTCACAGGAAATACCAAAATAAAAGCTGAGCAGAAGCAGGGCAGTGAAAATGTTTCTCTTCCACCCGAGTTCATGTCTGTCCTGCGAGCCCTCAGGTAAACCTGGACAGGTGAGCCACCGCGGCCTCGAATGCCCCTCGGACAGCTCGTTTGTTAAATCGGACGTTTGATGAGTGAACGCTGGTGTTTGCTGATTCTTTCTCAGACAAAAGAAACCGAGCACTAGCTTTTTTCCATTCTGGGATTTTTATTGAAAATTAAAACCAGTTTGGAGGAAACATCAGCAGGTCAGAGACCACGAGCTGCTTCCTGTCGTGACTGACTGAATGTTTTTCACATTAAAAGTTTCTTTCAATAAGGTCACAGGTTAGATCTGTGAAGGAGGCTAAAATCAGAGAATCTGAATGGACTTCTGAACTGTGAGATCTCAGGAGCGGAGGTGAAACATCCGTGTTTCAGGTGTGATCTGATGACTCCGACTGGAACTCCGCCTCCATCACTCTCCGCCCTCACTCTGCCGCTGCTGCTCCACCCACTCCCTGATGAGGCGGTTGGCGAGGGCGTGTTTCGGAGGAAGCCAGATGATGGGGGGGTCGCCTCTCCTGGGCGGAGCTTTCACCTGGAGGGCGCGGGTGATTTCGTCCATGGTGAACCAGCGAGCATCTTCCAGCTCTGAGTTGTCCACGCTCAGCTGCACATGAAACGAGAGCAGGTCACATGACACTACATCATTGAGTACGAGGAGCTCCGAGCTCGCTTCTCCTCGTCCTGATTACACAACCTCAATAATCACCTGTGAGCTCACCTGAGTGTGGGTGGGGCTAACCAAGGCGTGGCAGCCCAGCATGAAGGAGCTGTGCGGGAACGGCCAGTGCTGCGAGGAGCTGTAGGAGATGCTCTGGATCTCCAGACCCACCTCCTCCGCCACCTCCCTGCAGAGCGCCTCCTCCAGAGTCTCACCTGGGACCACACACACGCACACACACACACACACACACACACACACACACACACACACACGCACACACACAGGTGAGTTCTACACACACACAAACACACACACACGGGTGAGTTCTACACACACAAACACACACACGGGTGAGTCTGACCCATGTCACAGAAGCCGGCCAGAGCGCTGTAGAGTCCACGTGGGAAGGATGGCTGGCGGCCCAGCAGACACCGACTCCCATCAGACACCAGAGCGACCGCCACTGCAGACATCTGTAGACACAAACAGTCAGACCCGGCTCGGTTCTGGTTCAGTTCTGCACCGAGGACGTTACCTTCGGGTAGTAGACGGTGGAGCTGCTGCTGCAGAACCTCTGGCTGCCTGCTCGGTTTCGTTGAGTCGGCTGGCCCGAAGCGCCGCAGAACTTGCTGGTCTGATGCCAACGCAGCAGCGCCTGACCCTGCAGGGTCAGGACACACAGACTACTGTGTGACTCTTTTACTGGGGCGGTATCAGTATCGGTTTGGTGGGACGGTGCTGAAACGTTCCTGATTTGGTACCAGAACCGAACAGGTGGGTATCAGAGGTCAGCTGCAGTCACTCACCTTGGACACTAGAGGCGCCTCAGCTGCGGGCAGCAGAAAGAAGGCCTTCCTCAGATCGATGAAGGTCCCCTGAGAGGCTTCCTCCACCGCCGCCTGGTCCAGTTCTCCTGAACAGAGACCAGAACCTCCAGAGTCAGGAACATGGCGCTGGCGAGCTCACAATGCAGGGATCTGGATTTCAATCGTTCTCACCGACATCCAGACAGAACTGAGCCTGGTTCTGCTCAGAACAGCCAATCAGAACTGCCTCCTTCAGCTGCGACCCGTCTGAACCGAGCCTCTGTAGGACCAACTGCACATCTGGAACACGAAAAAGCGTCTCAGCAGGAATGTCACCGGACTGTCAGGTCCTCAGCGCTGCTCGCTCGGTCTCGGTTCTGTACCTGAGCAGGTGAAAGCTGCTGGGCTGAAGGTTCTGGCGTCGGGGCGTCGCAGCAGAGGAGACAAGCGGTGGAAGAGGAAGATGGAGCCATCCTTCAGCGCCGCCGCGCACGCCTCGTCGTCCTCCTTCAGCCTGTTCACATACCTGAAAGGACAGATCAGCTGATCAGCCCATCGATCGACCGACTGATCGATCAGTAATCGAGCAAAATAACGAGTTACCTCATCCTGGACACGAAGCTGGAGCAGCAGCGGCTCGGCTGCGTTTTCAGGCCTGAGAGGAGGAGCCTCAGAGGTCTCAGCATGGCTCTGATGTGGGCGGGGTCTCCTACCTGCAGACAGGTGACAGCAGATGACCTCCACACCTGATTCTCTGAAGGACAAACGCTCAGGTACGGCGTCTGTGGTCTGACACCAGAGAGTCCGACAGTGTGGACCTGTGACTGACGACCTCAGAGAGGAGGAGACCTTTGACCTCTGACCTTTGACTTTTGAAACAACTCTTTGTCAACAGTTACACAAAGAAAGAGGGGAAAATATTACTGCACGTGTTCACAGACGCACAGCATCAGAGTTCAGTCTTCACAGAAACATGTGGATGTGCCGCCGTTTCATAAGCAGTCAGACCCTGGAGGTCAACATCTGTGGACCTCGTTTTCTTTCTCCTAGTTAGCATGAATCCCATCTTTGCCTGACCAATGAGAAAGCTGGAAAGGCTGCTGTGCTGCTGTATTTGGGAGGGGAATATGAGCACTCTCAGCGCTGCTGCTGGAGTGATGTAGCTGGGACATCCACCCCACTAATGTAGCAGGGTGGACCCATGGACCACCTCCCACTGCAGAGCCACTACGTTTCTGCAGCGGAGGCTTGCACACGAACCTCCAGCTGCCTCTCGGAGAACCTGCTGCTAAAAGCACCGCACCACCTGGACTGCAGAGGACCGAGTAACGAAGCTTTGTTGCAGTGGTGGAGGAGCAGGAAAAACAGTTTCCTGGAAAAACAAATTTCCCAGAGTCCACTGTTCCCTCCTGTAGCTGATATAGAGACAAAAGATTCTCATTCAAGTTTTCCTGATTTCCCACTGAGTTAACGACTTCAAGGGATTTTCCTCGACACCCACTGGCTCCAAAAAAGACTAAAAGCTTAACAGAATCTCATCATGAACACTGAACTGTTAATGCGAGCACCGCTGCGGTGCTACTGCTGCACGATGGTCCGATGATGAAGCCCACAGGTGATGTTGCTGACCTTATCACTGCTGTTACAGTGACACTCGTCACTTTGACTCATGAGTATATTTTAATTCCTGGGTTAATTCGTTCTCTGCCATGTTCTGGTCTGTGTCCAGCTCAACAGTGAACTGTTAACTCAAACTCCTCATTCTACACAACCCAGTGAAATAAACTTATCTTACCTTTAACCAATGAACAACCACAGGGTGTAAACTTCTGAAATACAGCCCAAACAAACTCACTCACACTCCCAGCATGCAGTGCAGGAAGGAGAGGAGCATTTTGTTTTAATGTCAGTTGCCTTGGAAACAAATGTACTGTGTTATTCAGAATAACAAGATCAAAGGTTAGACCCACTCACCCAATAACCAACCAGCTGCTGTAAAAGCTGCTGATCACGGCCTGGACTCTGCTGGAGCCAATCACCACGTGATCTGCCCTTTAACTCCACCCACAGCAGTGGGAGCCTCCACCTTGAAACCTGCAGTAACCGTCTGCAGTTACACACACAGTTCTTGTATTAAAGCTGCAGCTCTGACCTTAAATCGGCCACTTTTTGAACGGAGTCTGGTGTGAGTCTCTTTCTTTCGCGTGGAGCTGCTGACGCTACAGCTTCTTCTTCTGCTCATATTTTCATGTTGCTGACGACAATAACAGCAAGCAAACTACCGCCCCCTGCAGGAAAAACACCACACTTACAGGAATTATAATTATATTATGATTCATGCATGTAATTCATCGCTTATGATCAGTTATGATATAACTAAAATGTAAATGTATTTAAAAATAAAACTGTGTGTAAAGTATAATATTATATTAATTAGACGATAGAAAACATTAATGTGATATAATGAACATAATTGGGATATGATGTCACTGTTTGCTGCGTCATTATTTGAATGTTATTATTGTACTGGGGCCAGTGTGGTTACTGTGGACAAGCGTGGCTCTGACAGGGCTGAACATCCATCAGTAACTGTCTGTTTAAACTTTATTTCCAGTGTTTCACAGTTTGAATAAATAAAGGTTTCATATTCAATTTTCACTTCAGACAATAGTGATGTGTCGGTCGCGAGCGAAACGGCTCTTAGAGCCGACTCTTTGAAGTGACCGACGCGACTGGCTCCTTATCGCGAGCCGTGTGTGTGTGTGTGTGGGGGGGTTCTCTCTCTCTCTCTCCCCCCCACACACACTCTCTCACTTTTTTCCGCTTCACTCTGCACGCGAGCCTTGTGCTTTGCGCTGAGCAGAGGGGGGAGGGGCGATAGTTACACTCCAGTAGCACAGGAACAGAGCGAGAGAGAGAGAGAGAGAGCCAGGGACAACAAGGTCACATTAGAAAGGTATAGTAATCATCCACAACTATTTTCAGTTGGAGATGATAAAGGATTCAGAAAGTTTATTCATGCAGTGAATCCTATGTATGCAATTCCAAGCAGGAAAACACTCTCCCAAAAAATAATCCCAGGCCTGTATGACAGAGAATGTGCATCTTCTTTTTGTTTTCTTATTTTAATTTATATTTAATCGTGTTGTGGTTTGCAGTGTTTTGTGTTGTTTCACTTTAAATTTGTTTAAAAGGAAAAGCTGAAAATTTAAATAGTTAAAAGTTGAAATGTACATATTTGGTTTTTGTATTATATGGTTTATTTATTACATTTTATGTGGAGTGAATAAATGAAAGTATATTTACGGTGGCCCCTACAGACAAAACACGTACAAACTCCAAAACATGTAAAATCACAACAGACGTGCTCCAGGATGCTAGGGGGCAGTGTTGAGCTTTTGTTACCTACTGGCTACACAAGCCAGGAAGTACCAATGACCGGATTTGGTGTGAAGTAACAGGTAAATGAACATTTTTTAAAAAATTATTATTATTATTATTTTTAATTATTATTACATACCCAAACAATACACATATGCTTTCAATTGTGTAATTTAAGTGATCTAGGTAGCTCTGTTTCGGAAGTTCAGTTAACGCTAGAAATGTGTTTTGGAGCTTGTACGTGCTTTGTCTCTAGGGGCCACCGTAAATATACTTTTATTTATTCAGTCCTTTATTCACTGCATGAATAAACTTTCTGAATCCTTTATCATCTGCAACTGAAAATAATTGTGGATGATTACTATACCTTTCTAATGTGACGATGTTGTCTCTTGTTGTTGTCCTTGGCTCTCTTTCTCCCTCTGCTTTGTCTCCAGGGGCCACCCTATATATTTATATATAAACATAAATAAATAAAACCACGTTTTTTTAACATTAGTAATTCCTTTTGTGCATATTTTTATATTGTTGATGATAATAAATTAATTAAAGCAACAAAACAACCCAAAGAGCCCATTGGGAGCCGAAAGACCCAGTTCTCTAAAAAGATCTTGAATTCCCATCACTATCAGTGCGGTAAAAACGACTTTAATGCTACTTAAAATTGAAATGGTTAAGATCTTTCATTAGGAACAAAAATTCCTTTTGGAACATTATTCCCAGTGTGATTTTTGGCAAAATGGGTGGAATAGACTTTTTGTTACGTTGTGACTTTGATTGCAGTTCGTTACCTGTTAAACTCTCAGCTTTCCATCAGCAGGTCCTTCTCTACTGGAAATTAATCTACAAACATAACTTTACTCCTCACAATACCCCTATATGGAACAACAGGGCCCTGTTTCAGGAAGCCGGTTTAGTGGAAAAACTGAGTAAGTATACCCTGAGTTAACGAAAACTCTGGGTTTTCGGTTTCACAAAGCGAGTTCAGCTGAAGCCTGAGTGAGTCACTATGACGACACACGCCGTGAAGCTAACCTGCCCCCTAGCAGGTTTACTACAACTAACCCTGACTGTCTCCGCCCCTTTGTCGGAAACCTGACAGTAGGAAGTGTCGGACATGGCGTGTCCCTTCCTTGAAGAGCCAGTAGATCGTGAAGCCCAAATTCTCCGCAGAGCTCTCCGCCGGGAGAGAGTGATCAGAGCGCGTTTGGACATTTTATCATTTCCTGATGATTTTCTGTGTGAACGTTACCGTTTCTCAGCACAATCTATAATTTATTTGAATAACATCCTCAGGCCTAATATTGCTCATGTGACACATCGCGGACATTCTCTCAGTTCTGTACATATTATTTGTATTGCACTTCGGTTTTTTGCAAACGGGAGCTTTCTGTATAATATTGGTGACGCTGAGCACGTTTCCAAGGCTACCGTCTGTCGGGCAGTCAGGAATGTTACAGTTGCACTGAAACGTCTCCTGTACTCGTTTGTGGTGTTCCCCGGTCATAGACCCACAAGATTCATCAAAGAGGGATGCCACAAAATTGCAGGTATCAGGATGACCAAAACTTAATGTATGATGTGGTGATACTTGAACTACTACTTAAATTGCACATTTATTTTCAGGGTTCCCAGGCGTGATTGGCTGTATAGATGGCACTCACATTCCAATCATTGCTCCTTCAGTAAATGAAGGAGACTATGTGAACAGGAAGTCTTTCCACAGCAGTAATGTACAGGTACATAGTTCCCTGTAGCATGTCAAACTAACAAATTATTTCATTATAGTAATGGATGCTAATTTGTGTTCTCTGCACTGTGAAGATCATATGTGATGCTGCCAACATTATCACAAATGTGGAAGCCAAGTGGCCAGGCTCTGTCCATGACTCACAAATATTCCGTGAATGTACACTGAGCACAAAATTTGGACATGGTGAGTTGAGAATACTTTAAAATATATAAAGACCAATTGCTTCAGGGACATTTGAACTGAAGTGTATCCTTCTGTCTTAGGAGAGTTCACTGGCTACTTGCTTGGTGATAGGGGGTATCCATGTTTACCCTATTTGCTTACCCCTTACCCTGACCCTGAACCGGGCCCACAGCAGCGATATAATCTGGCTAATTGCAGGACAAGAGCCAGAATTGAAATGACTATCGGAATGCTTAAGGCCCGGTTCCAGTGCCTGCAAAGACTCAGGGTCACCCCAGAAAGGGCATGTGACATTATTGTGGCATGTGTGATTCTTCACAACATTGCCACAATTAGAGGAGAACACTGTCCTTCTGAACCAAACATCAGCAGTGATCCAAACCATGAACATCCTGACCCTCGCACGGACATACAAGATGGAAGCGCAGTCAGAGACACCATATGTCACAATCATTTCTTTTGACCCATCACCTCAACATGTTGAAAGAAGAATAAACAGATTTTTTGTTCAACTGGCTTTATTGGTCGCCTGTGTTTCCTGTACACAAAGTATTAAAAGATGTAAACCTCATAAAGTGTCTCTGTTGCTTCCTCCTCTGTAACAGCTGTCAATGTTTCTTCATTATTTCCCTGTAGTAAAGAAATAAACAACATTGCTGTTCTACTGTAAACTCATATAATCTGTGGAGTATTACTCACAACTGCATGTTGGTCTGGCTCAACAGGAGGCTGCACCAGATGCAGTACACCACCACCATCAACTGATAGAATATGAGGTTTATACAGGTCACTTATAACTTACAAGGGACCAAATGGCAATTAACAAACATACCAATCACCTTACACTTCATTGTCATTATGCTCTCAAAGACAACCAAGCCTGAGGGAAGGCAAAATCAGTAGGAAAATAACTTCACTACAAAATAATCCATTATGGTAAAGAGTTTATCAAATGAATGAGTAGCACTGCAAAGGTGACTGTGAAGAAAGGATGTATGCACATCATGTATTATTTTGAATTTACCCCCTATGTAGGCACTTGTGTCTTGCGGGGTTATTGACTCAGAGGATGTCCCCGCAGAGATGCCTTCAGCCACAGGGCGCCCACTGTTTTGGCTGAGGGCCAACTGCTCAGCCTCTGTGAGTGGTGGTGGTGGAGGACCCCCACCTGTTTTTCGGGCCTCCGCTTTTTTTCTGTTGGCTATAACGGGTCACATTTGAGCATACAGAGTAAGCAAATATGTACTTGTAATGTGCTCAGATAATTTCAATAAGTGCTTACAGAAAGAAAATTAATGTAGCCTCTAACTGCAATTGATTTACATGGGACAAACAGACCAAGCACTATGGCTCATAATACAATTACACCTTACCTGTTTGGACTATATTTTTATATTTCATTTTTACTTGCTGCCAGGAACGTTTGGGGCCTGTTGGGTTGCACCTGCGCTCACATCACATCACAAAATAAAATGTATAAAATAACAAATAAAATAACATATGATAAAATAAGGTGTTAAATGGGTGGAAATCCCTCGATCAATGTTTATATTAACACTCACGCATTGACTCTGTCGGCTATGTTTTGCCATGTATGCTCACTTTCTTTTGCAGCTGTCGCTGTGTTACTTTTTTTCTGAGAAATTTGCATGTTATCGGCATATGCTGCCATCAGAATTTCGGCCTCAAGCGCTGTGAAATACATTGACCGCGCCTTCTTTCCCTCCGTCTCCATGGTGACTCGCTTAATCTGTGCTCCGCTTATCAGGGCTTTATGTATCCTCGTCCGCGCGCTTCACTTGGGGTTAAAGCAACTCCGCGTTGATTGAACTAATTGTTATCAGCCTTTCTGAAACCGAATATTCCGAGTTGGACAGTTCGGGGTTACTCAACCCTGAGTATCGTTTTTCACTCTGAGTTTTCTAAACCGGCTTCCTGAAACAGGGCCCTGGTATATCCGTTTGTGTAGGAAATCTGTGTACGTGGATGAATGGAGATCTAAAGGGATTTGGGCTGTAGCTCATTTTATGGATGATAATGGGATCTTATTAAAACATGAGACGTTTTGTGAGAAATTTGATGTAAGATGTACTGTTAAGAGATATAAATCCCTAGTGAAAGCCATTCCAGTCCCTTTGAGATCAATGATAAAAGAAGATATTGTGCACTCTAAAATTTCTCCTGGACTGAGGCAGCTCTGCATAGCTGGAGTTGAATTTGGTGACAGCAGGTTTACAAACAAAGTGATCAGGAATATTTTGATAAACGAAATTTGCCCTAATCCGGTTAAAAGAAATTATATCCTTAAAGAATTTGAGACCATGGAGGTTAAGGCGATAAGAAAAAAATATATTTCACTTCCTCTTTCCCCTAAAGCAAAAGAGGTTCACTTTAAAATCATTAATGAGGTTTATCCAACCAATGAATTCTTAAGACGGAAATTTAATTTAGATGTGAACGCCTGCACATTTTGTGAAAATGATATTGAAAGTCTGGATCACTTGTTTTTCAACTGTGAATCAGTGCACTCCTTCTGGACTGACATGTGGAGCTGGCTACAGTCCAGGAGAATTCAGTTACCACATTTGACGGTGACAGTAATAAAATTTGGAATACTTGCTGAGAATGCAGATTTTGACCTGTTGATTAGGACGATTTTGTTAATGGGAAAAATTTTTATTCACAAATGCAGATACTTTAAAGCTAAACCATGTATAAACAGATGGCTGAATGACTTTAGACTCTGGGCTAAATCGCTGAAACTTGTGAATAACAAGAAAGCCCATAAACTTGTTTTATTTAAAGAGTTTAACCTATGTTAAAAAAAAAAAAAACCTCCCTATTTTATAATCTCGACTGCCCTTTTTTTGCACGTTAGTTTTTGCCTTTGGTTCGAATCCTTCAATGACTGTTCTTTCTTTTTGTGCTAACTCTTTTAACTTTGTGCTTATTGTTGTTGTTTTGGGGTTTTTTTTTGTTCGTTTTGTTTGTTTGTTTGTTTTGCTATAATGCTCAACCGAGGATGTAACATAATCGGATTAATGATGGTGCCTTGTATGTTATACTGTTGTTTATAAATAAAGTTTAATTAAAAAAAAAAAGACTTTAATGCTACTTCCGGCTGTGACGTGAGGACTGCTGTTCCCAGCAGTCTTTGCGGCTGCGCACACGTGGTGGAACGGCGGACGGAGGCATCATGGCTGTGTTTATGGACCTGAACGTGTCGTTTCTCCCGGACAGGAGCGACCTGCGCAGCGTCGTGGAGACGGCGGCTCACCGTGAGTGTCCGCGGCCGCAGACAACGCTCTGTTCGCCGGCCTGCCGCTGCTCAGCCGCGGGAACGTAACGCTCCTGTCTCCGGGACCAGCGGCTTTTAAAAATGACTGTTTTTTGAATGGAGTCTGGTGGAAAAGGGCAGGCAAGAAGTTTTCCATCAGACTCCATTAAAAAAAAAACAGTCATTTTAAGGTTTCTCCGCGGTTTGCAGAAATGTAAACTAAAGTCTGTACCCTCTATTCCCGAGAGACTGATGATTTTAATTATGTGGTCGCAGTTGTTCCGAGTCAGAGCCGTAACACACTGAACTAAGTAACATAGTACAGCTTAGAACAAACAGCTCCATAATCAGTTACACACAGTAAATGTATAAGTGTTAACATCGAGCAACTCTTGTCCTGCGGACTTCGTTCCTCTGATAGTGAGGCTGTAACTATCACAGTGTGTTAGATGCAGGTGCGTTATGGATAATCTGTCTCTCACTGAGCGTGCTCCTGTGATTGGCCAGCATGTCATGGAGTGGGTGGGAGGTATTGTCCAGTATTGTCTTTATTTGGTACAACATCCACCTCTCAGACACCACCCTGAGGGAGACCAGTTCCCTCCCCACAACATTACAAGTCAAGTCAAGTCAAGTCACCTTTATTTGTCAATTCTGCCACATGTACAGGACATACACAGAATAGAAATTGCGTTACTCTCAAACCCTAGTGATTAGAAAAATGCAAATAAAATAATTAAAAAGTAAAAATTTAAATAAATACAATACAATTTTACGTATAACAAAAAAAAGCTATGCAATATACAATATACAATATTCAAGTAAGAAGGCATAGTGGTGCAAAATAGGCAAATAGTGCAATGGAGATTTAGTAGTGTACGGTAAGAGATAGTGTAACAGCAAAGTCTTATGAGGTAATGGCAGTCCAATGCTCCACAAAGTGACTGGAGCAGGCCAGTGAGTGCGTCAGAGAGTGAGTGTGTGTGTGTGTGTGACAGAGTTCAGTGAGACCGTGGAGGAGAGAGGGGAGAGGGGGCAGAATCGGGAGGGAGTTTAGCTTCCTGACAGCCTGATGGATGAAGCTGTCCTTCAGTCTGCTGGTCCTGGCCTGGAGACTCCGCAGTCTCCTCCCTGACGGCAGCAGCTTGAAGAAGCTTTGCATTGGGTGCGTGGGATCAGCCGCTATGCAAAGGGCTTTTTTAGTGAGACGGGTGCTGTAAATGTCCTGGAGGGAGGGGAGAGAGACACCAATGATCCTCTCTGCAGCTCTCACTATGCGTTGGAGGGTTCTATGGCAGGACGCATTGCAGGCTCCAAACCACACAGTGATGCAGCTCGACAGGATGCTCTCGATGGTGCCTCTGTAGAAAGTGTACATGATGGGGGCTGGTGCTCCTGCTCTTCTTAGTTTGCGGAGAAAGAAGAGACGCTGCTGTGATTTCTTGGCCAGTGCTGTGGTGTTGTACGTCCAGGAGAGGTCCTCTGTGATGTGCACACCCAAGAACTTGGTGCTGCTCACTCTCTCCACAGACGCTCCGTCAATGGTCAGAGGAGCATGTTGGGTGTGCATTCTCCTGAAGTCCACAACAATCTCCTTCGTCTTCTCCACATTCAGAGAGAGATTGTTGTCAGCACACCACGTGGCCAGGCGTCTCACCTCACTTCTGTAGTCGGTCTCATCCCTGTTGCTAATGAGACCCACCACCGTTGTGTCGTCCGCAAACTTGATGAAGAGGTTGGAGCTGTATGATGGAGTGCAGTCATGGGTCAGCAGAGTGAAGAGGAGGGGGCTCAGCACACATCCCTGCGGGGCCCCCGTGTTTAAAATGATGGTGCTGGATGTATTACTGCCGACCCGTACTGCTTGAGGTCTTCCGGTGAGGAAATCCAACAGCCAGTTGCACAGTGAGGTGTTGAGCCCCAGCTGGACCAGTTTTTGAGTGAGCTGTTGGGGGATTATAGTGTTGAATGCTGAACTGAAGTCTATGAACAGCATTCGAACATATGAATCTTTTTTGTCCAGGTGTGTGAGTGCCGAGTGGAGTGCAGTGGAGATGGCATCATCGGTTGAGCGATTGGGCCGATACGCAAACTGGAAGGGATCCAGGGAGGGGGGCAGGACAGTCTTGATGTGCTGCATGACTAGTCGTTCGAAGCACTTCATCAGGATGGGAGTAAGTGCAACAGGACGGTAGTCATTAAAGCAGGAGGGAGATGACTTTTTTGGAACCGGAATGATTGTGGTGGCTTTAAAACATGTGGGGACGACAGCCTGGATGAGTGATATGTTGAAGATGTCTGTGAAGACATCAGTGAGTTCCACTGCACAGTCTCTCAGTACACGACCAGGAATGTTGTCAGGACCCGGAGCTTTACGTGCATTGATCCTGCTGAGGGATCTCCTCACGCTGTCCGGGGACAGAGTCATCACCTGGTCACCAGGAGGGGGTGGGGTCTTCTGTGCAGTGGTGCTGTTTCGGACTTCAAAGCGAGCAAAGAAAGTGTTCAGCTCGTTCAGCAGGGGGATAGTGCTATCACAGGTCTGTGGTGGGGGCTTGTAATCTGTGATGGTCTGAATGCCCCGCCACAGGCTCCGTGAGTCTCTGCTGTCTTTGAAGTGATGGGATATTTTCCTGGAGTACTGTCTCTTAGCCTCTCTGATGCCACGGGAAAGGTTGGCCCTAGCTGTCCTCAGGCTCGCCTCGTCTCCATCTCTGAAGGCAACATTCCGAGCTTTCAGCAGCCTGTAGACCTCTCCTGTCATCCATGGTTTTTGATTGGCCCGGACAGTTATGGTTTTCGTGACTGTTACATCCTCAATACACTTGTTGATGTAGGCTGTAACAGTCTCTGCGTACTCCTGGAGGTCAGTGGTGTTGTTGTAGGTGGCAGCCTGCTTAAACATGTTCCAGTCTGTGGTGTTAAAGCAGTCCTGTAAAGCCTCTGAAGACCCTTCTGGCCACACTTGTATCTGCTTACGAACCGGTTTGGTGGTTTTAACGAGCGGTCTGTAAGCAGGCATTACTGGCCTTGTGATCAGTTTATTGAGTCTGTCGGCTTCTGCAACCCTCAACCTGCTGGCCCAGTGTGCAACAGCACAGAGGATGCACTGACCACAACAGACTCGTAGAAAATCCTGAGCGTTGTCTGGCAGATGTTGAAGGACCTCAGAGACGACTCTGGCCCTGCCTGTAGAGGGCAGTGCTGTTTTTAACCCAGTCCAGTTTATTATCTATGTGCACTCTGAGGTATTTCTAGTCCTCCACAACGTCCTCACGCTGGATTGAAACAGGGGTCACAGGTTTCCTGGTCCTCCTAAAGTCCACAATCGGTTCTTTGGTCTTTGCCACGTTGAGCTGCAGATGATTCTGTGTGACGTCACAAAGGAGTCGACCACAGCCCGGTACTCTGACTCATCACCCTCACCGATGCATCCAACCACCGCAGAGTCATCAGAAACCCTACTGATGATGGAGGTCTGTGTGCAGTGGCTGAAGTCTGTGGTGTGGAGGGGATAGAACGGTCCCCTGTGGTGCCGATCACCTTGTCAGACACACACTGTGGAAGACGCACATATTGTGGTCTTCCTGTAACAACAGGTAACAACAATCCAGGACACCAGCGAATCCACCTGCATCACTGTTAGCTGATCACCCAGGAGGGTCGGCCTGATGGTGCTCGCCGGCTGGTCCAGCAGACCTGGCTGAGTGGAGTCTTCTCGTTTGTCTCTGAACCTGGTTGTGAGTGAAAGTGACAGGTGGGGAAGGGGTGTGGCTGTGGACTGCAGGCTGACTACAGGTAAGGCTGTAGGGGGAGGAGTTTTACCTGCAGTGTAAATCTGGTGAACAACACATTCACTCCTTACCTCTGCCCTCACCCTCCTCTGCTCTCTCATGCTGTTCTGCTGGAGTTTCCACTCCTGCTTCCTCCTGTAAATGTCCTCATCCTCACTGATCTCATCTCTCAGTAACACCTGAACCAGTCTCACCTCCTCTCTGATGCCCTCCACCTGTCACTGAGGAGGGTTTGATGTCTTCAGCCTCTCACGGTCACTTTATTATTAGTGAAACGTCCTGTCAGTCAAGTTTCAATGATCAGCTTTACACCCAAAACAACAAACAACAGCCAAACCAGACTCCATTCAAAAATCTGCAATTTTTAACGGTTTTACGAGTTTAGTTGAAACAAAATGAAAAAGATTTAACGCAGAAATCTGACTCAGCATCAAGTAAGCCAAGGTGCAGATGTAATCTGTGAGCAGCGTTTACACCAGACTCCATTCAAAAAACAGGCCGTTTTAGAGGTTCCTCTTGCTGTGAGTGTGTCCGTGACATTTATGCAGTTGTCAGTGATTATCAGCCGCCTCCTGCTCAGATGCGTTGCATCGCACGGTGAAAACCTTCCAGCCCTCACACATGTGTTTCTGTCCTCCTGCAGTCGGGTTCTCCACCATCGCCCTCAACTACGTATTTGAGCCCACAGCCAAGAAGAAACAGGTGAGTGCACCTGCTGCGCTGCGTTCAGGAACAGCACAGAAACCGTGGAATTAATATTCAGGTTGAACCTGTCTGATTAGCAATCAATAAATAAAACATCTGTGGCTAGTTTTTAACAAAAAGCATCCGTAGCTTCAGATGTTTATTTTGTGTCACTTCCTTCCTGCAGGAGATCCCCACCCCGACTCCGATCAACGAACTGATCGATCAGCTGCCCGTGGTGCAGGGTCGATCTCGTCCAATCAGAGTGCTGAACAGGCTGACGGTGGTGATGTCAGACGCGAGTCACTTTGTGAGTTCTGTAAACTCCGACGTTTCATAAACCTGTAAACTCATCGATCACGTCTTCATAATCAATCTGTAAGGCAGGGTGCTGAGGGGGGCGGGGCCTGTGTCAGCTGTAAAGTACATTTTAAATATCTGGATTACAGGATTACTCGAGTGGTTAGAGGCAACCGTGGTTTCTGCTAAAGTTGAATTAAAGAGATTCCAGATTACATCAGCCGTGTCCATGGTTACAGGATGATAATCTGAAGGGTGACAACCTGATTCATGGTTTGGTGTGTGTGTGTTTTCAGAGGCCGAACGCTCCGGAGTACCGTCGCTTCGACCTGCTCGCTGTCCAGCCAACCTCAGAGAAACTTTTCCACGTGAGCTTCACTGACACGCAAACACTGTGCTGTGTTCACTGACTGCAGGACTTTCTGCTTCATCAGCTTTATTTGCACACTTTTAAAATAAATCTGGCTTTTCGTGCTGCACCTGAACACTGCGTAAAAATAACACTGCTGTGTGGTAACACACACACACACACACACACACACACACACACACACACACACACACACACACACACACACACACACAATATACACACATCAGCACCATGATTGGATGCTCAGTTCCAAAACCTCTCATATGCATGTAATGTAACCCTGTGTGTGTGTGTGTGTGTGTGTGTGTGTGTGTGTGTGTGTGTGTGTGTGTGTGCAGGCAGCCTGCATGGTTTATGACATCGACATCATCTGTGTGCCGATGACGGAGAAACTTCCTTTCTTCTTCAAGAGAGCGCCAATCAACGGGGTGACTGAGCATCGTGACCCAGATTATTACTGCGACCGTCACGTGACTGTTTATTAATGTGTGTGTTTGTGTGTGTGTGTGTAGGCCATAGACAGAGGTGTGGTGTTCGAGGTGTCGTACTCTGCAGCCATCAGAGACTCCACCATGAGGCGCTACACCATCGCCAACGCCGTCAGTCTGATGGAGAGCTGCAAGGGAAAGGTGGCGCTGTTTCTCCAATGCTTCCTGTACCAACGACTCGACTTCCTGTCACGTGACTAAATTGTGTTTGTGTTTTTTCTCAGAGTGTGATTCTGTCCAGTGCAGCTCAGAAGGTCTGTGATCGGTGACTGTATTGATCGCTGATTGATTGGTGGCCGTGCTCAGTACGCTTATTTTTGTTTGCAGGCTCTCGAGCTCAGAGGACCGTATGATGTCACCAACCTGTATCCTTCATCAGTACTACTGCGTGTGTTACTGCAGTACTACTGCGTGTGTTACTGCGTGTGTTACTGCAGTACTACTGCATGTGTTACTGCAGTACTACTGCGTGTGTTACTGCAGTACTACTGCATGTGTTACTGCAGTACTACTGCATGTGTTACTGCGTGTGTTACTGCGTGTGTTACTGCAGTACTACTGCGTGTGTTACTGCAGTACTACTGCGTGTGTTACTGCAGTACTACTGCGTGTGTTACTGCGTGTGTTACTGCGTGTGTTACTGCAGTACTACTGCATGTGTTACTGCGTGTGTTACTGCAGTACTACTGCATGTGTTACTGCGTGTGTTACTGCGTGTGTTACTGCAGTACTACTGCATGTGTTACTGCGTGTGTTACTGCGTGTGTTACTGCAGTACTACTGCATGTGTTACTGCGTGTGTTACTGCGTGTGTTACTGCAGTACTACTGCGTGTGTTACTGCGTGTGTTACTGCGTGTGTTACTGCAGTACTACTGCGTGTGTTACTGCAGTACTACTGCGTGTGTTACTGCAGTACTACTGCGTGTGTTACTGCGTGTGTTACTGCAGTACTACTGCGTGTGTTACTGCGTGTGTTACTGCAGTACTACTGCGTGTGTTACTGCAGTACTACTGCGTGTGTTACTGCAGTACTACTGCGTGTGTTACTGCAGTACTACTGCGTGTGTTACTGCGCGTGTTACTGCGCGTGTTACTGCAGTACTACTGCGTGTGTTACTGCAGTACTACTGCGTGTGTTACTGCGTGTGTTACTGCGTGTGTTACTGCAGTACTACTGCGTGTGTTACTGCAGTACTACTGCGTGTGTTACTGCAGTACTACTGCGTGTGTTACTGCGTGTGTTACTGCAGTACTACTGCGTGTGTTACTGCGTGTGTTACTGCAGTACTACTGCGTGTGTTACTGCAATACTACTGCGTGTGTTACTGCAGTACTACTGCGTGTGTTACTGCAGTACTACTGCGTGTGTTACTGCGTGTGTTACTGCGTGTGTTACTGCAGTACTACTGCGTGTGTTACTGCAGTACTACTGCGTGTGTTACTGCAGTACTACTGCGTGTGTTACTGCAGTACTACTGCATGTGTTACTGCGTGTGTTACTGCAGTACTACTGCGTGTGTTACTGCAGTACTACTGCGTGTGTTACTGCAGTACTACTGCATGTGTTACTGCGTGTGTTACTGCAGTACTACTGCGTGTGTTACTGCAGTACTACTGCGTGTGTTACTGCGTGTGTTACTGCAGTACTACTGCGTGTGTTACTGCAGTACTACTGCGTGTGTTACTGCGTGTGTTACTGCGTGTGTTACTGCAGTACTACTGCGTGTGTTACTGCAGTACTACTGCGTGTGTTACTGCAGTACTACTGCGTGTGTTACTGCAGTACTACTGCGTGTGTTACTGCGCGTGTTACTGCGCGTGTTACTGCGTGTGTTACTGCGTGTGGTGTTGTGGTCCTGATGCTCCTCCTCAGAGCTCTGCTGTTCGGTTTGTCAGACGGAGACGCCAAAGAAGCCGTCTCGTCCACCTGCAGAGCCGCTCTGCTGCATGCAGGTGAGCACCCGGTGCTGCACCTGCACCTGTGAGCGAGCACGAACCCTCTCAGGAAACACTTTGTTTGTTTGTGGTCAGAAACCAGGAGGACAGCCAGCGGAATCATCTACACCACGAGGAGCCAGCAGGAGGCGCCACAGAGCTCAGTAGACGGTAGGTTTAAGTCCGGTTATCTTTACAGATGTTACAGATGTTTGTGCTCTGTGGCGATTGAGCTGCGGTGGAATAAAGTGATGATGAGCGAGTCAAACACCTCTTGAAACTGGCTGATATCAGACACGTCCATGTGCTGGACGTCCGTCCTGAATGTCACCTGGATGTTCGGGTTTATTGAAACATTTCTTCCTGAAGAAGTGACCTGAGCCGGCTGCAGCGGGACTCACGGTCAGGAATACTCATTTCCCCCACAGACGGTCGTCTCTAAGCCCGTGTGACTGAAGCTTCAGTCCAACACTGACGGACGGCCGAACGTCATGTGATCAATGGCCACGTCTGCACAACCTCAATAACAGCATCAGAGGAAATGATCCTGGCCCTGAGATGGTCGCTCTTGGAAACAGATGTTTGTTTTATTCAAAGTTTGGTCATTCTGTGGTCAGAAAGGAGGACATGTCCAGGATGTGTTCTCTGGATGGCAACTTCTGAATGTTCCAGCGTGTAGCAACATAACCGGAACCCAGAGTGGGGTCCTGTGTACCACCGAGTGGGCTTCGGAGTACTGATTGTAAGCTGTGTCATCAGTGCTGAAGATAAACAGGTAACTGACCAGGTGTGTTTCTACCCGAACAGGTGAAACTCCAGCAGCCAAGAGAGCCAAACCAACGTGACCGCGAGAACGACCGACATCGGAGGAGGAGGGGACTGTCAGTTGTGTAGGGGGCGTGGCCGATAGCGGTGGAGGGTGGGGCATACGGTGGAGGAGGGCGGGCCAACTCCGGTTTCTTCTCCTGCCTTTTTTTTCAAATTGTTGATGTTTTTTTTGTTTCTGCTGACAGTTTAAAGCAAATTCTGAGTTTAATAAACAGTTTGAAGAATTCACATTTGTCTCTGTGCAGCAGGGCCTCTGCTTCCATCCTCTGTGCTCCCCAACAATTCAAACAAAAAGTCAATTTATATGCAGATGAAACTGGTTTTTATTTACAATCATATGGAAATTTGGACTGTGCAGCTCTGTGAGGACCAAACTGTGACTCAGCAGCTTGTAGAAGCTCCATTATCATCAGCATTAATGGTTTGCTGTGGTTCACTCAGCTTCGTCTCATCGAGGTTTGCAGCGTTCATTCATGCACGGCTCTCTGAGCTCTGACTGGACCGTAGCAGCAGCTCTGTTCTTTTCTTTTGGCTCATCGTCCTGTTGATGACCCGGTTTGGTCCAAGCGTCAGCTGTGGGACAGACAGCCTCCGAATGTAGAATGCTTTGGTGGGCAGAGGAGTTCACGCTGCTCTCGGATCATCATCCACCGTGCTGATGGCTCGTGTGAGGGGTTCGAACCCTGCTGTGCATTAAGGACAAACGGGTCCAGTCCCAGCTCCTTAGACTATGGACGAGGTTTGTTCCAAAACGCTTTCCAAACCCAGGTTTGCATGTTAGACGGAAGACCCTTTCTCCTGCGTTTCCTCCAAACAAGCCTTACATGTTTAGTCTTTTTCTAACTGTAGTTTCATGAACTTTAAGTCTTTTCCCTGTAAAGACATTTAGGAAAAGATGACAGTAGATGTCTTTCTGAAAGCGCTGTAACTAAGTTTAAGAATATAATCCACCCACTGTTATCATCTTCAATGCCCTGTACCAACACAGAGCAGCTATCTGAACGCTGCTCCAACAGAGGTCGATTATCTTGTTAATAATTTCACCTCCTCACTACGTACGACTCTGGATACTGTAGCTCCAGTGAAAACTAAGGTCTCTAATCAGAAGTACCTGACTCCGTGGTATAATTCTCAAACACGTAGCCTAAAGCAGATGACTCGTAATCTGGAGAGGAAATGGCGTGTCACAAATTTAGAGGATCATCATTTAGCCTGGAGAAATAGTTTGCTGCTTTATAAGAAAGCCCTCCGCAAAGCCAGAACATCTTACTATTCATCACTGATTGAAGAAAATAAGAACAACACCAGGTTTCTCTTCAGCACTGTAGCCAGGCTGACAAAAAGTCACTTTAAACATACGATGTTCAGCTGAGATCTAGAGCATCAACACTTCTCCAGCACGATGAAGGTCAAAGGTCGTTGACCATTAAAGGCGCCACCGTGCTCTCTGAAACGCCCCAGCTGCCATCATCACTGTTCTCCTCGCTTCAGCTTGTTTGTTGGTTTAGTCAAAAGAAAAGGGGGACAAAGCTGTTCACAGTCAAAGCTTTTATTCTGAAATCAGTACAAATGCTGGCCTCAGATAGCGGAAGTGATGTCATCAAAAATAGGGAGCTGCTTTTACATTCAGTCAAATTCAGAGTAAAAAATATACAAATCTGCCTCAGAAAAATAGAAATGTACAGACACGAAGACTCTTATTTTGAAAAACCACATGGATTTTCCTTCCCCTTATAGTAAACTCTCATTAACACCTCGTTAAGCCTTTCAGTCGGTTCTATACTGGAGTTAAAAAATATTCTACTGGCATTTTTCCTGTAAACACATCACAAGTCTTCACCGTGTGAAAGCCCTTTAAACGGAGACAGTGAACGCACCACCACGTCAATCACAGTTATTGATCATTGATTGGACTGTTGCACATATCACACAGGAGAGGGGGTGGGCTTAAAGCTCAGGTAAACGCTCACACTCAGTGGTGTGTTCAGGGACACAAGGACATCAGAGATTTCAGAACTTAAGTCTGAGGAGTACTGCTGGTCCTGAATGCATCACTGGATGGAAACGTTAAACCGTCTCCTTGACAACGATGTGAAGGTGGGGTGGGGCCTTGATGACATCTTCCAGCAGCACCATTTTAGTGAAGCACCTGAAGCATCAATGTGATTGGACGGCTGGTTGCAGGAGAATGGTTGGAGCTTCAGAGGCCCATGATGTGGTTGAAGTGACCCTGAAAAGGCAGAAAGACACCGTTGAGGCTCTCAGCCAATCACGGAGCCACAGAGACGACTCTGTAAGCCTCGCTTCCACAGGGGGCAGGGCTTAAATGTTTCGTGAGTTCGGCGTCTTACCGGTTCTCCTCTGAGACACCTCGGACAGCAGAGCAGAACAGGTGTGGGCCGTACCTGCATACACACACAAGTCACCATAGCAACAGCACCTGTACACCTGTCCTCCAGCTGAACACGGTGAGGACTTTCCACCACGTTTATCTGAAGCTGACCTCTGACCCTCACATCTTAATGACATCTTGTGTTAGTCAGAGGAAGCTCGACGAGCTCACCTGTTGATCCGGCTGCTGATTGGTCGCAGGACTGCTCTGCGACGTCTCCATTGGACAGTCGGACATCTGGAGCTCCGCCTCCAAACAGAGCCGCTTCTGAAAAAAAAAAACCAACATCAGCACCATCAGCACACCTGAGGACCTCACCTGAAACTGTGACCTCACTGACGGGGTGGGGCTAAGCAGGTGTGTCACTTTCCTTCTAAACTTGCGTTTTGGTAATCCAGAAGTACAGCACGCAACCACAGAGGTCATGAAGAAGTCACTGAGTGGCCTCCGTCAGCCCTCAGTGCTGCACACCTCCTTTACCCCACGGACCTGCTCTCAGACACTCCCACAGCTGTCACTCTGTCTGTGACGCTGGCTTTAAGAAATCAGTGCTTCAAGTGTTAAAAACATGTTCAGCGCCATCTTCTGTCAGCACGGAGTGTGACGTCACGCGGTTGGTTGGCCGGGCTCACAGGCTCACATTAGTTTATGTTATACCTGAGGAAAGTAAACAGCAGTGTGAGGGGATCACTGTGGTGCTGCAGCAGTGAGTCCATGTTAAACCAGGATAAACTGTAAACAGGAAGTGGCTGTTTGGCTGGCTGCACTCAAACAGGAACATCCAGCTGTTGGCCGTGATGCTGGTGTTTGTAACGCACTTTATAAACGAGGACTGTGTCAGACCGACATGCTGGAGTCTGCAGCTGTTCCTCATCGAGCCTGCAAAGCAGATGTTCACGTGCTGCCATCAGCCAACTTTATGCAAAAAGCAAAATGTTCCCAACACAAGCAAACAGTTGTACCGACACAAGATTGTGCTAAACATGTTTTCAAAACCCCAACTTCACATACAGAGTTACCTCTACATGCAGCGTCTCACGTCCCCTCTGACCCGTTGTTTCCCGTCACAGAAACACGTCAGCGTTCCCGTTTCTTTAATGAATCCATGAAGCTCTGTGTCAGTGTACATGCACATGTGTGTGTGCGTGTGCATGCGTGTGTTCAGCCGAGAGAAAGGTTAAGCAAAAGTCAACAATCTTCGGTCGACACGGGCGGCCTTGAATGAGGAGGGAGAGAGTCACAACAAACAGTCTTATTATCTAAAGGAGAGTTTTGTTATTCCCGTCAGCTTGTGCCCTGAGCATCTTCATGATGGAGATGGCAGCTGTTTTGGGGCAAACAAACTGCTTCCAATTTTACAGTTGGTCTAATGTCCGTCACTGGTCACCAGGTCTCTCAATTCCCGTTCTTCTCCAAGATCGTATCCATATTGCGTTCAATAAACACAGTCTTACTCACAGCCCTGCCCATCGTCTGTCATGTCGGCCAGCCTGGTGGGATTTTGAACAGCTGTAGCCGCTTCTTGTTCTTCAATAAGCTGAACCAGCTCCAATCAGCCAGAACTCTGTTATCGTGGTTCTGAATTGGTAGATGTCGTTCATTGTCCTCCATCGAGCGTCGTCAGACACACGACGCAACCGACCATCGAGTATCCGGCAGCAAACGTCTCCGCAGGACAATCGGGCTCTCCCAAGGGTGTCAATTCCATTAAGGGACCAGTTGATCAAATCCATATTTCTTCTTTAGGTTTTTAGAGAACAAGTCTGGGAGACTCTCTTAGGGTTAGAGAATAAGCGAGACTATACAAAGGACATGAAAGCCAAGCAGGAAAGATAAGGGAGAAAGTGCGACTCCCAGAGAGCTGTCAGCTGAAAGCTCTGCTTATCTCAGCGTGGTGCGCTTCGACTTCTTAGGAAGCTGGACAGAAGAAGTGTGAGGCCTAAAATCTCCACGGCAGAGGAACGGGTTCTGAAGACCCGACACAGGACCCGGGAGATGATTTGGACCTTTAGCCCATCAGGAAGCCGTTCTTAATGAAGGGAACGAGGAGGAAAGGCTGAGGTATGAAGATCAGAGGAACAGAGCCACATCTGAAGGTTCAAATAAGAGCTCCAAGCAACCGAGAAGCTGCAGATGTTCCTGCAGATGTACTTGATGTACTTGAAGAGGCTCAGGACTGATGTCACTTTGTAGTTTTTATATTTTGTAGTTCTCTTATTTCGCTGATGTTTCTTCTTCTATGGTTTTTGTTTGGCTCGTGTCTCTGTAAACTGTTTAAATAAAGTTATTACTGTTTTTGTCCAAAAACTCTGATGACCCCGGCTACTCCTAATAAACTGCTCCTCCTCCTCCTCCTCCTCAGGTCTTACCGCTTTGGAGTGGCGCGGCTCCGCCTCCAGACTTCTCTTCTTCATGGGGTGCGCGCACTGCATGCTAGCAGCTAATAGTTAGCCTGTTAGCATTAGTTTGGTAGACACTGACCGGAAGCTGCCGGTTTCCCGCCCAAAGAGCACAAACGGAGCCGATTAACCGATCGATCGTTAACTTCGTGCTACCTGACCGACAACTATCCGCTGCTGCTGCTGTTGCTGCTGTTGGCTGACCTTCTGCTGACCGGCAACATGAAGCTCTCAGCATCAAGCCCACCGCTTCCGGTATGACACGGAAACAGCTTTTCACAATAAAAGCACTGACGGTTTCGCTTCCGCCTTATTTTTGTGTGTGTATCTGAATATGTTTATATATATGTTCAAATATCTCTCTGTGTGTGTGTGTGTGTGTGTGTGCGCGCGCGCGCGCGTGTAAAAGGCTGTGTCTCTTCTGTGCTGAGAGCTACCAAATAACAATCTGTTGTGTGAACACATAATGATTCTTCTTTTTCTTGAACCCTAAAAAGAAGAAAAGTCATCTGATTTTGAAATTTTAAAAAGAAAAGGTTATATTTTTACTGTGTTTTTATAATAATTACACATTTCAGTGTGTATATTCACTCCATTTAGATAAACTTCAAAGTCCTGAAAGTTGTCACTTTCCTGCATCACAGCAGCCAAACGTGAAACACAAACTTAAATCAAATAAAATCATACATGTGTAAGTCTAACATAAAGGCTTATCATTCAAGGTTAAAAAGAGAAACGAAGAAAAAAATAAAACGGCACATTACTTTTATTTTGAAGCGGAAATTGTTGACGTTTCGCGTGTTGATTTGACATTTTTAGGATCGCCTCAATTTCAAATACTGTGACGTGAGGCAGACCATCCAATTAAGGTGAGGTGATTGTCTCGCGAGGTTCGAAGAGAATTGAAAAGATTTATTTATTTATTTTTACTGAACAGTCTTTAAGTTACAAACATGTTCATCAAGCAACCCAAGCAGCAGTCCTGAAATACATAAATAAACTCTATTTAATTATTTACAATTATCTTGCACGTATGCTGCTGGTCCCTCTGACACTTTTAAGGCCTTCTTCTTCTGCAACACTTTTAAAGGCAGGAAAAGTTGGAGAAAGCTTTCAAACGTCACATATTTTGTATTCTGATCATCTCCACGATTGTAAATCTTTCCAGTGTAAATTTCTTTTCACAGGAAGAGAAAAACATCGTTTCGTGCATTTTGTTTTTACTTCTATTGTCCAGAAAGTTGCAATCTTTAATTCTCAGATGAGGAAAAATCTGTGTTACGAATACTGTAATGATCCTTTCGTTAAAGCTAGCAGGTTAGTAGAGAGCAGTTCACTTTAAATGCGTCCTTAAAAGCAGAATGACGTCGAACCTTTCCATCCATGACATGGACCCTGGTCCAAACTCTTCCTTTAGAACCTGGCTGTGCTTCTTTTTCATTACATATGTGCAGCTTAAACTTAATGACACCTTTCATTACTTCAAAGTCAAGTACAGTCATACTTCCTGCTTCTACTGGACTTTATTGTCATGTTTATTGTTCCAAATAAAATTCTAACAACTTTGGTTCCTTTTAATATTTCATTTTGATGCTTTTCAATCAATTGTTGGATAAATGAATCTCTCGATCCATCGTTCTTATAGAATAGAATAGAATAGAATAGAATACAATAGAATAGAATAGAATAGCCCTTTACTGTCATACAATGACATCGTGCATGAATAAAACATAAACAGCAGACAGCAGGAGGAAATAACAGACCGGAGGGAGGCAGAGAGAACAGGCAGCTTGGACGTAGTAACAAAATATGAATAAGTTATAATGACAGTAGTTAATATTATTTATTCTTTGGTAAAACACACTGAGTGTTTATCTGTCGTCACTGTGATTTTCACTGAAAGCTGTAAATGTTTGACTTCATGTTTATCGAGTATGGTGCTTTCGGTGTTTTCATGCATTTCTCCACATTTACATGCAGACCAGATGCTTGTGAAGGTTTTTTAAATCAATCTGTGTCGCCTGCTAATGACCCGTGATAATGATATTAATAATGTGGTAATTGTGATATTTCTATTTTCCTGTTTTTATCTCTCGAGTAATTCAGCTGCTTGAGTAAAAAGAGGGCTGATGTGTTCCTTTTAACAGTTGTTCCTGACTGCAGGGAGACGGCTCTCATTTTTACGGCACTGAAATAATATTTTCAGGTCTATAAAATGCTTTAAAGAAGTCCAACACTGAAAGCACACACCAGAGGACAGAACTGATCTCGTCACTTCCTGTGTCGGCTTTAAAAAGCTGCTCGGCGTAAGGCTGAAAGTGTCCAGCAGGTGGCGGCAGAGCAGCGCGAGTGAGTTTGGCTGGGCTGACGAATCTGTGAGGCTCAGGTGACGCATTCAAAGACCGAGACCAGAGTTTTAAAAAGTGAAACCCAGATCGGTGAGTGACAGCCTGACACACAGTGATGTGAAACAGCAGCTTCATTTTGAAACAGCCGAGAAGATCGCCGACGTTGTCATACAGCGATGAAGACTGTTCACCTGACCTGAGCGGAGCGATGAAGAGGATCACAGACAAGTATCAGACCGTGTAGCTCTGAGAGGATCGACAGACGAAGGCAGACGTTTAATAACTGCAAAAACAGCAGCTGTGGCTGTTTCCGGGTTCTCTGCGTCATGAGCTGCCGACAGATGTCGAGCTCGTATGTTGCTGCAGGTATCTGCAGCTCGGTGTGAGCGCATGAATTAGATGTGAAGAAGAAGAAAAGGAGGAGGAGGAGTGATCCTCAGAGATGGAAACAGCTGTTCAGGAGGTGTTCTCATCGACAGCTCGCTGTCTGCAGGTATCAGCAGTGAAATCAGTGGAATGAGCCTTTACAGGAAGCTCTTTGTGATTTCAGGGGTCAGAGGTCAGCTGATGGTGAGACAGGCGGCGTGCAGACGGCGTCTCTCTCCCGAGGCTCGGTTAAACGAGTGGAAGCTGTTTAGAGCAAACGGAGCGAAAGAACAAGGAGAGAGGAAGGAGTGCGAGGAGCGAGTGAAGGTCAGCCGAGTGCTAAACGCTGTTTTAGATTCTCCCTCAGGCCCTCCATGCCTCCTCCCACCTCCTCCCCGCTCCCCGGCCTGCTGTCGTCCCTCCGTCCTCGCCGGCTCCGCCTGAATTGTTTCACATCATCTTCATGTTGAAGTATTCTGAGCGGAAAATCTTTGTCCCGAAGGCCCGAAACACCACACGGCAGCTCCTCCTCCGCCCAAACAAACAGCCTCACCCTGCAGAGCCTCCATCTTCACCTCCACCTGCAGTTTGCTCGTCTTCAGCTCGTTCACCGGACCTGCAGAACCTGGCGGTCTCTCGGTGTTTGTGTGTTTCTGATCTGGAGTCAGTGAGGTCCTTCAGGTGTGTCTGCAGATCCTTCAGTGGACCCGCCGACTTCCTGTTCGCTCTCTGTGAGTCTGATTCTTTCCTCTGACTTTCGTAAATTCTTGCGGCGTCACACGTGAGCATCCATGCCACAAGCATCTGTATGCTGATTGGTCGGGACCTCGTTATAAATGATGTCACACCGCGTTACCGTTATCAATATCACCGGGCAAGCTGATGCACAAATCCCAGGCTAGTCAAAGTGAAGCTCCGCCCACTTGTTCATGACCCTCTTGTGTTTGCTAATAAAGGTCGCAGTCACATGATCATTTTCCCCAATTAGTCAATCTGACCCTGGAGCATGGCGCCACGCCCACACTGGCAGGGATTCACAGGAAGCGAATTAGTCTTGTGAAGTGGGCGGGTTCAGAGAGAAACTACCAATGACAGCGCAGGATTGATTAATGGGATACAAGCTGGTTAGAGCGACCAGCTGCCAGCCTCACGGGGCGGGAGCGGATCGATGATGAGCTCATTTATGACCCGCCTCCACCGAGTTTGTCCACATTTGATCTGCTCTGACTGTGCTTACGAATAAAGTTTTGTGTTGGATGTTTGGCCGCTGAGTCGGTGAGAATGTTTCCTGCGTTCAGCTTCCACGGTCTGTCAGATGTTCTGATCTTCCTCGTGGTCGTAAGGATGAAGGCGTGTGGCCTCCTGCGGTCTTACTTGGTGGGCGCCGCCGGCGGGGCTTCGCTGACAGTTAAATGTGTTTGTGAAGCTGAAGTTTTCCTCAGCGTGAAACTCGGGTTTCTTCTTGTTGCCGTCGGCGTGGAAACGTCCCGGCAGAAAACGTGTCAGAAGTAAAAAAATCAAAGGAGACATTAAAGCCTTTTAGAGGCTTTTATTTTGCTGAGCGGAGACGCCGTTCTTCTTCTTCTGCAGCTGCTTTGTTCTCGCTGTTGTCGATGAATTGTTCATGAGCAGAGACGTCCTGAATACGAGAGCAGCACTGAGACACACTTTACATCATCCGCACACATGTTCTTCTTCATCATCATCGTCAGAGAAAATAGACAAAAGATCAACAATAGTTGGTCTGATTCTGCTGTTTTGTTTATAAGATTCAGAGAGGCTCAGTCTGTCACTGTCTAAGCTTTACATGAATCGTAATACACCTGACCATAGGTGACACACTCCCCTCTGATGATCTCACAAACCTTTGAGCTGGTCACGTACTGTAACTGCTGGATGAAACTGTCTAAGAACAGAGATGAGACAAATATTTGTTGTTGGTGCAAAACCTCACACACAGAAAATGTGTTCACGTTTGTCATCTCTGCCTTTGACACACATCCATCAGTAAGGTCACCAGAGCTGCCTTCTATCACATCAAACTACATCTAAGTTTAGATCATTCCTGTCTCCGTCCATGTTTTCGTATCCAGCGCGTGAGATCACCGACACATTGTGTTCGATGGACTGAAGTTCATTCGCCAGAATCTTAACAGGTATGCAGACATGTGACCACATTACTGCAGTACTGATGGCACTTCACTGGCTCCCAGTTCAACACAGAGCAGGGCCAATGGGTCAATATACTTTCAGTCCAGCTTTGTCCAGCCACTGGTAGGATTTCTGGATATCAGCCACCTCCTCTATCTGCCGGTGGTACATACCATGCAGGGGCCTGTCCTTCCATGATGGTTCCTCGTCTCCCTCCTCTTTCTTGGGTTTCTGCTGCCTGAGGTATTCACTGAGCACTCGGTCAGTTGGGGCCATCTTCCCAATGTATTCTTGGATGTTCGTTGTCTCATCCTGGACTGTGGTGCTGACACTCACCAGTCCCCGGCCCCCTTCCTTCCGCTTAGCGTACAGCCTCAGGGTGCTGGACTTGGGGTGAAACCCTCCATGCATGGTAAGGAGCTTTCTTGTCTTTATGTCAGTGGCTTCTATCTCCTCCTTTGGCCAGCCTATTACCCCAGCAGGGTACCTGATCACGGGCAGGGCGTACGTGTTGATGGCCCGGATCTTGTTCTTACCATTCAGCTGACTCCTCAGGACTTGCCTGACCCTCTGCAGGTACTTGGTGGTTGCAGCTTTCCTAGCGGCCTCTTCATGGTTCCCATTTGCCTGCAGGATCCCCAGGTACTTGCAGCTGCCCTCAATGCCTGCAGTGTTGCCTTCTGGTAGTTCGATCCCCTCCGTTCTGACTACCTTCCCTCTCTTTGTTACCATCCGACTACACTTCTCCAGTCCGAACGACATCCCGATGTCATTGTTGTGTATCCTGGTGGTGTGGATCTCTGTCTCTCTTCCACAGCATGTCTTTATCCTGTCTTCCTTCTCTCTCCACAACCGGTCGCAGCAGATGGCCCCGCCCCTCCCCGAGCCTGGTTCTGCCGCCTTGAGGTGACTGTTGTTGTAATTTGGTGCTGTATAAATAAAACTGAATTGAATTGTGCATCAGTGAATCGATGTCTCGTTCACCCCTGGTTTTGCAGTCTCGGGTGACCGCTCGGTGTTTCGCTCCTCTTGCCACTCCCTTTCTGTGCCCCGCTCATGTATTGAGCAATGTGCCAAAATTAATCATTCACAGATTTCATCACTGCAGCATCAACCTGAACCTCACACCAGACCTTACACACACACCTAAAGCTGGGCTACACTGTGCGAGTTTTTTCAGTCGTGTTATTCAGCTCCTGCTCAAACTGCACGATTGACTCGCAGGGGTCAGAAGTTCATAGGTCACGATGCAGGTCTCACACTATACGGCCTGATGCTCTGATGCGACCTGAGTGCTCAAACTGTGCGTCCATAACATGAAGCTTATAACACAAAAATCTGCGTGAGGCTGCGGTGACGCCCTCACGACGTCCGACAGGATTACAAACAGGTTTGATTTTCTTATGACCAAGCGATTGATGATCGGGAGTTGGTCGTGAGGTGTTAATCGCTTATCGTTACCCCACATATACTACACGATGCACGACACACGATGAAGGCGAAACTCAGGCCGATCCCGAAAACGGTCGCACGACTAAAAAATCGGCTCAAAATGGGCCAAAAATCGTACAGTGTGAGCCCAGCTTAAGACACACTGACACAGTGGGTTCAGTACCTCCGTTAACCAGTTCTTCTGCAGTCGCTCAAAGGGCAGGTGGACAGGTGTTTCCAGGAGAGGGTTGGACGGTACACACTAAAAAAGAAAGCACACACATGCCTTCTGGGTTTTTGACTGACAGGCCTGACAGCCAGGTGATTGATTAACCTCCACCCAAGCACAGTGTGAGGTCATCAGTTGGGGATGAGGTCAGATGGCCCGCCCACATCGAAGGTCTACAGCTGATGGTGACCCAGACGGTGCATTCAAAAGTACCTCCTACAGTGGTGTGAAGAAGTGTTTGCCCCCAACTTCCTGTTTTTTTGTGTGTCACACTTAAATATTTCAGGTCATTAAACAAATCTGAATATTAGGCAAAGATGACACACGCATCTTGATGTATGTTCAATCATCCAGGTAAATCTGTTATAATCTGACATAATGTCCAGATGAACAGAATCAACTTTTTAAGATAACACGAGAAAACACAAAATACAGTTTCTGAATTCAATTCAATTTTATTTATACAGCAAAAAATTACAACAACAGCCGCCTCAAGGCGCTTATATTGTACAGTAGACGCTACAATAATACATCCAGAGAAAAACCCAACAATCATATGACCCCCTATGAGCAGCACTTTGGTGACAGTGGGAAGGAAAAACTCCCTTTTAACAGGAAGAAACCTCCGGCAGAACCAGGCTCAGGGAGGGGCGGGGCCATCTGCTGTGATTGGTTGGGGTGAGAGAAGGAAGACAGGATAAAGACATGCTGTGGAAGAGAGACAGAGGTTAATAACAGATATGATTCAATGCAGAGAGGTCTGTTAATACATAGTGAGTGAGAAAGGTGACTGGAAAGGAAAAACTCAATGCATCATGGGAATCCCCCGGCAGCCTACGTCTATTGCAGCATAACTAAGGGAGGATTCAGGGTCACTCTGGTTTTGTTGAGTGAAAGTCGAGATGATTGGATGTCCCACAAACAGCAATCGCACCGCATGACTCTGCTCCGATTATCAATCAGATACGAGTCGATTCGTCGTCACGCAGAGAGACGACCCAGATGAGATGGAGACTGCGTCGGTAATTAGAGGAACTCTGACTTCGTGCTGCAGGTCTCCGACCGAGTCGCCACAGCAGCTCACGGGTCAATAAAGAGCTCCCGCCAATTATCGATCAGAGGAGAGGCGTCAACGTTATCGCTGCAGTCAGAGAGCTGTTGGTTCAGATAGCAGCGCTTCACTGTAGATAAAGATGAAGCGTCGACGGGCATCTGAAACACAGCCAGTTATTATGGCAAATCAAAGCGTGTTTAGTACCGTGGAAACGATCTCGCTGTTTGCTGGAGCGCTACAGCTCCACACGGTTGCTTTACATTAGCACCATCTCATCGAGGATGTCCACCATCGTCCTCGGCTGTGCGACGGCTCCTTTTGTCTCACTTTAAGCATTTCAGCTTCTACCAACTTGTTTTAGTCAGCTGTTAGCATGCTCAAACTTCAGATAATGTTAGCTGCTTTGGTTAGCGCGCCGTATCACGCAGACACAGAGTACCTGCTCATTGGTGCTCAGCAACATCCAACACCTGGTCTGCTCTCTCTTTCTAGTCCACTTTCTAAATGAAGGTGTTTATTATTAAGGGGAAGAAATGAACCTAATAACTGATTGAGCCACCCTTAGCAGCAACAACTGCAGTCAGATAATGTGATAACTGTCAGTCTTTTCCAGCTGTGGAGGAACTGTGGCCCACTCATCTTTACACCATTGTTATATTTCAGCCACATTGGAGGTTTTTCCAGCATGAACCATGCCTCAGCATCTCAATCGAATTCAGGTCAGGACTTTGACTAGATCACTCCAAAGCCTTTATTTTGGTTTCCTTAAGCCATTCAGAGGTGGACCTGCTGCTGAGCTCAGCTTGAGGTCACTAGCAGGTAGTTGGACACACTCCTTCAGGATGTTTTGGTAGACCCAGACCATCAAACTACCACCAACATGTTTTACTGCTGGCACGATGTTCCTTCTGTTAGTTTCATGAGATGTGTTACACCCCGGCCTAGGCAACCGGGGTGCAACGTAGAAAAACAAAAATAAGGAAAATAAAACCACGAAGGCTCTCCACCAAAATCCCAAAACGAAAATATCCCATGACAAAAGTATTAACAAACCCATTCACAACTATTTACAACAGACTATTTATTTACAACAAAAACACCAAACTATTTACAACACGGGGGAGATCGCGACCATGACACACTGAAACACAGGGTTTAAATACATAGAGGGAGCAATCAGGAAATGGACCACAGGAGGGAAACACAGCTGGGGCAAATTAGAACTGACGAGACAGGGAAAATGTAAACTGAACACACTAAGATAACACAGACTTTCAAAGTAAAGCAGGAAATACATAAGTCATGCAAAAACAAAACACTGACACACCGAAACGTAACAGATGTAATTTTGGTCGGCCCTCCTGGGAAGGTTCATCACATCTTTGCACTATTTGTGAATAACTGCTCTCACTCGGTTCACTGCAGTGCCACAGCTTTAGAAATGGCTTTGCAATCTTTTCCAGACTGAGAGATCTCAACTGCTTTATTTCTCAGTTGTTCCTGAACGTCCTTGGATCGCAGTGTGATGTCTGACTTTTGAGGATCTTCTGGTCTGCTCCACTTTGTCAGGCAGGTCTTTGAACAGGTGTGGCAGATATCAGGTGGGTGTGGCTAGAGAAACTGAACTCAGATGCGCTACAGTTAATGTGAGTGTACTGATGTGTGACCCACTGTTTCTCGTTTCTGGACTGTTTATTTTAAAATGTTCTCTGATTCTCAGCTTCATGGTTATTTCTAGTCCTGCAGTGATCTTCATTAGTCTTCAGTTCTTTGTGATCGTTGAGTTCCTCAGTGTCCTCTCCTGTCTTGTCTCGGTGTTGGGTGTTCCCTGTCGGTCATGCCCCCCTGTGCCAAGCCTGTGTGGCTTCGTCTCCGTGTTTATCGTACTTCCTGTTTGTGACATCAAAGCTGTGAACGGGAGAATTTTTGGCCCTGTGTGTTGGTAAGAGTTTCACTTTCAGGAAGAGAAAATTTCAATGAGTCACACAAACATGAATTAAGTTTGTGACACACAATTTACAGAAAGCTGCACAAAGTTTAAGGGTTAAAAAAATCAACAGTCTGTGTCCTCCTACAAACGTCTCGAGATGGTTGATGTAGGACATGTAGGAGGAGCTGTGACCTCTTGAGGCAGTTTGAACCCGGCCTCCTGCTGACGGGCGGCAGCGTCCAACTTGAACGCCGTCCGTGAGTTTCACTGAACATCTGCATTAAAAACATCCTGCTGCTCTGAGTGACAGTGGGCAGCAGTCTGTGAGCTGCACTTCACCAAGCCTCCTGTAGGGGGAGCTGCGGCTCCACAAATGAGCCCCAGGTGCGCCAGCCTCACTGCAGTACTGGGACAGTAATACTGCAGCAGTACTGCATGGCTGCAAGCAGACTGAGAAGCTGGAAAAAAGATTCAGAAGAATAAAAAAGTGTAAATCTGGAGCTTCAATCACTGCAATCAGGAAAACTCTGATCAATAAACTTGAACCTGATCGGACCGCCGTTGACCCCGAACTCGTCTTCTCAGGCAACAGGAGGAAGGAGAGAGGACAAGGAGCAGCTGCGTGACACAAAGGAGTTCAGATAATAAAATTCAAAGAAGAGGAGGAGGAGGAGGTTTGTGACACGAGGAGCGAGAAATCAAACAGACTCTGTGACACAGAAACACGGCCGAGTCCCTCAGGAAACATCGCTGTCGCTCTCAGGTCATGTGATGTTGGCCTCGGATGTCCCAGCAAGGGATTCACTATGTAAATCTGACACACACACACACACACACACACACACACACACACACACACACACACACACACACACACACACACGCAGTCTGGCTGCATCTCCTGCAGCCGCTTTACCTGGAAAACACTTCAGAGGCGTCCTGGAAAATCCTGGAGAGCCCTGGAAGAGTGGAGCGCCGAGAGACTGAGCTTCAGTCCAGAGGAGCAGAACAGAGGAGGAGGAGGAGGAAGGCTGGAACTGATCCAGAGTCTGTTTATCACAGAGCACACACACACACACACACACACACACACACACACACACACACACACACACACACACACACACACACACACACACACACACACACTCTTCATCTTAAACATCAGGAGGATGAAGAGGAGGTTCAGTCCCTGTATTTCAGACTTCAGGCGTTGCTGTGGGGACTCGTCTTCATTATGGAGACGAGCAGCAAAAGTGTGACAAAGCTCAAAGCTAAGAGATGCTGATGATGATTCTCACTGTGCTTCACAAAATGAAACCATTTGCCATGAAACCAGAGCTTTGTTTGTTGCCATGGCGCTGCCTCACCTCTGTGGGTTATGAAAATCCAGACGTGCACGACGAGCTGATGTGAGACCATGTGGTACCACTTTTGTTGTTTTTGATTTCTAGGGTGAAAACGCTGAGCATAATGACACCATCAATTACGGCTGCACGTCATTTAAACAGGCCACACCCCTAAAAATGCATATGTCACAGTTTAAGCCCCGCCCTGGGTGTTTCTTGGAATAAAAGTTTGACTCCTGCAGACTCAGAAACTTGAGCTGTGGTGCGTTCAGGTGCAGTGAGTTAATTCAACGACTTTCCTGATGTATACAGACTGTGGAAGTCAAAGGTCAGCCGTTAATGAGAAGATGTTTTATAAACTCTGTGCTCGCTGCAGTGAGTAAACGAGTTTTATCGAGCCACCGCTGACGAACTGTACCTGCTGCCGCACTGCTCCCTGAGAGGTCGAAGGTCAGCCTTCATAAACAGCTTCACGCTCATAAATTAAGCGCTTCCTGCTGCCCAACGAGCCCATGCCAACTCTAATCAGACAGCACCTCCCTCGTCTTCCCCGCTGTGTGGATCAATAAAAGCTGCTGAGCAGCAGCGGGAGGCCTGGAGCGTGCTCAGTGAGGGTCACAGTGGGACTCTGAGGCCACAGCGACTTAATGCGAGAGGAGGTGATTAATCGAGGACCACCTGAGCAGGTGAGACTGTGTGATGGATGGATCAGAGGTAAAGGGTGGAGACAGCTGGATGCCACTCGCTGCCACAGCAGCTCACGTCAGGTACTCGGAGTTGTGACGTAGATGGATTAACAGGAGACTTGTTCCTGAACTGCACCTGTGTGCAG
Source organism: Maylandia zebra (assembly GCF_041146795.1). Classification (NCBI taxonomy): domain Eukaryota; kingdom Metazoa; phylum Chordata; class Actinopteri; order Cichliformes; family Cichlidae; genus Maylandia; species Maylandia zebra. Next base: position 30,144,415 of record NC_135174.1, on the reverse strand, counting down.
GTGTGAGGCAGGTGGCATGGATACCTGCGGCTCCTCCTCCTTTACCTTTTCACCTGTCTGCCTGTCATCCACACACACGTATTCTGTCTCTGCACATCACCTGGCCTGCAGGTTCTTTCCTGTTGTTGTTGGTTTCTCACCTGTTCAGTGTCACCTGGTTTGCCTCGCTTCTCTCTCGCTCTGATGACGATATCATGAAGCACCGATGGTAACGTTAGCCCCCCCCCCGGCACCCTTCAGGTGGAGGACATTAAACTGTCAGAGGAAGGTGATTAAAGAGCAAGAGATGAAGAGCAGAGGAGGAGGGTTCAATCAAACGCTCGTTAGGTGTCCTTAACGAGATTCTTCCTGTTCCTCCCACACAGTAAGAGCTTGTTAAGAGTCATGTGACTCCTAAAGGCAACAGCCCCGCCCCCACCAAACCAGAACCAGGAGCTGGCTCTGATTGGAATCCCTTCTGGTAATGAGGCGCTGATTAATGACCAGATAGTTATTGATCCCTCATCATGACCCAACGCTGTGAGAATGGCTTCTTTTTGAATGGCTTCTGATCACATGACTTCCTGTGGTGGCTCCAGTCACGGTGAGGGCATCATTAACCTCCTCCTGCAGTCATCTTTTATTCAGGTGTTGCTCTTTGATCGCGTCGCAGTGATCTGCAGATAAAACGTCCTCCTGCACTGATTTATTAGATCAGATACTTTCTAAGTTATTCATCATTCATAATATTTCATCGGATTTCTCTCAATACACTCGTCTTATTGTTTTATATGATTTATTCCAACAGGACATGTATGTGTTGATTTGGAACATTGAATAGAGACTGTTCTGATGAGCTCCTGAATGTGGAGGGCCGCACCAATACCGTGAGCTTAGTCCCGCTCAGTATCACTCGATGTCTTCATGAAGCTGCTCTCATTACCTTTCACAGCTGGGTGGAAGCACCAACACGTTCTCACTCCCATACACACTCACACACATGGCAGGAACATGTATTACCGTGGGAGCGTCATTCTACTGCATTTCATTCATAACCCGGCGCGGAGAACGCAGAAAGTCACCTTTCGCGTTTGTCAGGATGAGGACGGGCTGGTAGCACGTCACCGTGTTCGGTCTCATGTCCAAAGTCAGCGTGCTGTCATTCAGAGCTATTCCTGCGCCCGGCTTCATGTCAGCCACTTTACCCTGCATCTGCTTCAAAGGTCCAACATTTTTCCAGACAGTTTTTCCCATTTCAGCCCGAGCATGCACGCACCTCTGATCTCCCTCTGTCAGAGTCCCTTTCACTGAGTGCATTGCTGCCAGCTCCACCTTAATAATGAGTAACTGGGTGGTGTCGCAGCTCTCACAGTGGCTGTAGCTCATCTGCTAATCGAAAGGTTTGTTGTTTGATCCTTGGCTGCTCCTACATGACAAATATCCTACACCAAGTAGCATAGCAAAGCAGAAAGTCAGGCTCCAGATTTCCCACAATCCTCTCAATTCGTGTGGTGACGGTTCTCCTGCAGAGGGGCTTATTCTCCCTCCTGGATGTTTAAAGCTGGTAACAAGTTTTTCTGCAGCTTAACAAAGGTTCAGAGATGTATTTAATCCTTAAACACAGCGATCTGCTCCCCACAAACGAAGCCCACAGCTTAACCTCTGACCTCAGTCCATGATGTGTATCTTGCACACGTTTGACTGCTGAACCCGACGAGACCGGATGTGATGCCGACACCTGTTTCAGGTTTGGAGAAGCAGACTGCAACTTACTGTTGGGCCCTGAGTGTTTGAGCTGCAGATGTTTTCTGAACCCAAACACCTGGAAGCAGCGAGTAAGTTGATCTTAAAAGCAGAGAGCATGTTCGATGCTGTTTGGCTGACTCGACTTCCTGTCAGTTTTCTCACTCTTACAGTTTCGCTGTCCTTCATTTACAGCACTGACTCAGACGGACAGCTGCCCTCCCCCGCCTCACCTGTCCAGACTGGTCGCCATGGTTTCATCAGATGAGAGAGAGCAGTAACCGCGTTTTATTGGCTGAGCTCGTCCGTCTGTCTTAACGAGTGCTCATCGTTAGCTCATTAGGGTGGGAGGGGTCATTAACGAGACAAACTGACCAGCCTCCGGACACACCCACACACACACACACACACACACACACACACACACACACACACACACACACACACACACTCAGAGCAGCTGCAGGATGACCACTGCACATTAAAATTTTAATTTTTTCCTTTTATGGATCTCGTTAATGTTTTTTTTTTTTTTTTTAGAGCAAAGCTAATGAGACACACACACACACACACACACAGGTGTGATGTGGTTTTTATCTGTGTCATTAGGTTTTTACTGAGCATCGGTCCTGCTGTCGACCTTTAGGACAAACGTTTAAAGTCTGAGGAGTTCGGCGCGCAGACTCACGGTAACACGAGTGAAAGTTGAAGGCGGAGACTTGCAGTGACTTCACTGAAGCTGAAGCTCCAGCTGAAGTCTTCATCGGCTCAGTTACAGTTACCACGCTCAGCTCCAGCTTCTGCGCTCTGGTGTAGGAGAAGAAGAGCGGCGCGTACGCTCGTGGCTTCGGCCGTGCTGCACCGCCAGCAGCTGTGACATCACTTCTGCTGCACTTCGCTGTTCACGAGGAGGCGAGGATTAACCTGACATTAGACTGACCTGTTTCTGCAACCTGGGATCTGTTTCAGCTTTGACACATGACTTCCACACCGGACGGTTTTATCAGATAATCCTTTAGTTTGTAACGCTAACCCTGACCAATCAGAGGGCAAAGAAATCACTGTAACTGCAAAGGCTCAGAGGCTTCACGTCAATCATTAGTTATGCCAAGTTTTTCTTTTCCTAACGAGTTGCTCTGCTACCTGCACAGTTCATGATGTTACTTACTCCTCACCTGTAACTTTGACCGCTCAGCCAGTTCAGGGTCACGGGGGGCCTCAAACCCATCCCAGCTGTGGGGTTACAGGGGGTACACCTGGACAGGTCATCGTCCATCACACAGAGACGTCACACTGAGAATCAGCTTCACTTTTCAGCCATTACTCAAACATCTCAACAACCTCGTCAGACCTCTGCAGGTCCTTTCAGTTGAGTAGGTCAGCTAATCTGTGCAGCTCACAGGTTACTGCGGTACTGCCCCGTACCGGTGGCTGGATCAGGGTGCAGGCGGTTTCTGTGAGCGGTTTGAAGGATGTTCACATACACACACATACGCACACACACACACACAAACACACACACAATCGGAGTGAACATTAGAGGGAATATGTGATTTTTCCTAGAATGCTTCAGGGCGTTCTCGTCCTCTAAACTCTGAGCTCTCTGATAGATCTGAACTGATCCAATCATCTCACACACACACACACACACACACACACACACACACACACACACACACACACACACACACGCTCAGATGACCAGTGTGTGATTGAAGCAGCTTCCTGTCCTGTAGGGAAAAGTCTTAAAGGGGAATTGCACGTTTTTCATCATCAGACTGAGACGAAGCTGTTTCTGGTTCAGCTGCAGACATCTGAGAGAGTTTACTGTCTGCAGCTCCTCACTCATCATCTCCACCAGCAGGACCGGCCTCTGTAGATCGCCCACTAATGAACTGCAGGACACTGGGGACTGCTGCTGCTCCACAGCCAAGAACCTCCAGAAGATCATCGTCCTGTCCTAGAAACACCCTCCTGGTTCATGAAAGTCCTGAAGAACTTTATGCTGTCCTGAAAACACCTCCAAAGACCATGATCCTGGCCTACAGAATGAAGTCAACAATACTGTTCTGTCCTTCAGGGGCTCATGTAGAACATGGTCTGTGCTCCTCTTCTCCTAAAGAAAGTCCTAGAACTTCATCCTGTCCCACCCAGCACAGACAGCTGTGGTCCTTTAAAAACACATATGTTAAAGGTGTAGAGAGTGAAAAGCTCACTACGACCGGAAACAGTTCAATTCAGTGTTGCCCTCCATGTGTCCCACAAACAACTGCAGCATGCTGACAGCTGCCTGCTCGGTCAGCGCCTCAAACCGGTTTGTGTTTCCATTCAGATCCAAACTGAATCTGGTTTCAGTGACGTTCCTATTATTCTGTCCAGCCTGAAGACAAAGAGGAGAAGGGGACGCACCAGACACACTCGAGAAACCAGATGAGTGTGTGTGTGTGTGTGTCTGTGTGTGTGTGTCTGTGTGTGTGTGTGTGTCTGTGTGTGTGTCTGTGTGTGTGTGTCTGTGTGTGTGTGTCTGTGTGTGTGTCTGTGTGTGTGTGTGTGTGTGTGTCTGTGTGTGTGTGTGTGTGTCTGTGTGTGTCTGTGTGTGTGTCTGTGTGTGTGTCTGTGTGTGTGTGTGTGTCTGTGTGTGTGTGTCTGTGTGTGTGTGTCTGTGTGTGTGTGTGTCTGTGTGTGTGTGTGTGTGTGTGTGTGTGTCTGTCTGTCCCTCGGTGATGGGAGCTAATCTTCTCTGATGACCGCTGGGAACAACATGATCGTCACATCTTCTAACGACAAGAACACACACACACACACACACACACACACACACACACACACACACACACACACACACACACACACACACACTCCTCAGTAATTAGTAGTCCTGTGTTCTTCCTGCCAAGCTGTTACTGTGAGCTCTCAGCTGCCAATCATGGCTATTCCCTCAGTAATTCAGCAGCCAATCAGCTGTGGAGAGAAACAACGGCGAGCGCGCCCTCCAGCTACAAACAGACAGACGGAGAAAGAGATGAAGAGGGAGGAGGAGGAGGAGAGGGAGTCAATTAAAGAGATGAAGAGCGAGGCGCTGAGCTCCAGTAAAAAGACCAAACTACTGAGAGAGGACTCAACTGTTTCGCTCTCTCCTCTTCCTCCTCCTCCTCTTCCTCCTCTCACCTGTGAAATATTCAGGCTGTTGTCAGGTGATCACCACCCTGTGTGTGAGCTCCACAGACCTTCAGGAGGATATTTGAGTGTAAAAATCTTCCTCACAGTCTGAGCTTTGTGGTGATTCCTGGTCACTCTGAGGTGCCATAGGTCAAAGGTGAATCTTTGTTCGTATCCTAAACAGAGACGATTAATCCTAATCGGCTTAGGGGGTTGGGAATCGCATCTGTAACCGGAAGGTCGCCGGTTCGATCCCTGGGCTCTCTGTCCTGGTCGTTGTGTCCTTGGGCAAGACACTTTACCCTACTTGCCTACTGGTGATGGCCAGAGGGGCCGATGGTGCGATTTGGCAGCCTCGCTTCTGTCAGTCTGCCCCAGGGCAGCTGTGGCTACAACCGTAGCTGCCTCCACCAGTGTATGAATGTGAGAGTGAATGAATAGTGGCATTGTAAAGCGCTTTGGGTGCCTTGAAAAGCGCTATATAAATCCAATCCACTATTATTATTATTTGTTTCAGGAAGTGACGGTGTTTGGGCGAGAGGGTGGAGGGCTACGTTGTCAGCTAATTCTAGCTGCCCTGGTTAGGAGCGTATGGGTCTGTTATACAGGCACAGATAACTGATAACTAAACCTATAACTAAAACCAGACTTCTTGGATGGCCTGTTAGCACAGTAACCTCACAGCAGCCATAACATTGGTCAGATATTTGCATTACAAACACACCAACAGAGGTCCACGGACTCCACTCAGACGGGCAGCGAGCAGCTACAGCCGCCCATTTCACCATCCACCTGTCACTCACAGAGGCCACGCCCCTAACAATGCAAACTTTAAGCCTTAATAGTATCTAAACAGAATAAATATAAACAAATGCACCGACCTGTACAGTTGTTATGTTGTTATGATATTCAGAGGCTCTGCTTCGTCCTGTTAATCAAATAGGTTGTTAATGAGCAAAGAGCGCAGAGAAGATTTACAGACAAAAAATAATTAGAGCAGCTCGTTAGCACTGCGAGGGCATATCACTGTATCACTGAGTAATTAAATCATTACTGTTACATTGACACTGTTAGTCTCAAGGCCAGTCCTCACAGCTAACGAGCTCGCTCTGTAAAGTAATTAAACCTGGATTTATACTAACGAGGAAACACGACGCTGCCGTACGCCACGTGTTGGTTTAACTGTCTCTGAGAAAGAACAGCATCACCCCTCATACCAGAAATCACATCACAGAAGAAGAAAGAGGTGCGAGCACACTCAGCGTTAGCATCCCACAAGGGAAAAAGAACATGTGTATGTCACAAATACCAACACACAGATGAAGTAAGTGTGTTGTTTAAAAAGCCGAATGAGGGCGCTCAGCAGGGTCAGCAGGCGGCCCATGTGCCATCCAGCTACTGCAGAGCCCTGGGTTCAAATCTGCCTTCAGGTTATGTGCTGATTATCTGCTTCCCACGGTGCTGTTTCTATGAAGCCTTTTTGTCCCCAAAACAAGAAAACCTCAAACATCACGAGCCAACACGTGTTCCCAAATCGACATGAAACTCAGAGGTGTGCCTGAATCAGACCAGCATCAAGAACAGCAGGCCCTAAAAGAGTCTGACCTCTGACCTGGTGAATGTCAGAGGGGGGGGCGATGCTGATGTGGATCCAGCTGTGCTGTCTGAGACGGTGACCCGCGCTGCAGCTTTGAACACAGTCAGAGTCCCGATGCTCACAAATGTCAGTGCACACGGGCTCAGGTGGCGGTCGCTCCCCCACAGGTACGGGGCAATAACGAGGCGGCAACGCTCTGAGACGTTTTCAGAAATATACCAAATAAATAAGGCAACAAAGACGGGTTTTTGTGGGCCCTTTCCTGGAGGGGTGGGGCTTAGTGGGCGCTCCGATGTTAGAACGACAGGCAGACAGAAGGGGAGGAGTCTGTCCATCAGTTAGCACTTCAGGTAATTAAAACTAATTAATCATCCATGTTAACGTCATGGAAACACAATCAATCATCATCAGAGCCGACACCACCTCTGTCACCATCATCATCATCATCGTAGCTGTTATTACAGATCGCTGAGGTGCCCCGTCTTAGTCTTATTTAAATGTGTGTGTGTGTGTGTTTGTGTGTGTGTGTCTCAGCCTGATCTGCACGCACTGCTGTTAATTAGCTCTGTCAGTCATCCTGCGGGGGTGGGTAGGTGGGAGGGGCATTTCAACTCCATGACTGTTCCTGTGGTTGAGATTAAGCTTCTGATTGGTCGAGTTCAGCTTTGATTTCGTCCCCTAACATGACTCCAAAGGAACTTTTTTATTCATTGTTTAAAAAGTAAACTTTTGTGTATTATTGAATCAAATTTGGTCAGACTTCCACGCGGTCTGCATTTGTGCTATGTAACTGTAACTGTAACTGTAACTGCTGAGGAAAGTGTGAGTGTGAGCTCGCACAGCTCTGGTGCGATGAGGGAGGAGTGGATCTGACGGAGGAACCAGAAGTGACCGTCAACGTGCCAAACTTGCAGTACCGCTCATGTCCAGCAGAGGCAGCAGTGAGTCCAGCCCCATAGCGCTCCACCTGCAGGTCCAGATGTGGCTCTGAAGAAGCCAACGTGGTGCTCACGCTCACGGTTCCTGTGCTCGTCAGGAATAAAGCCGGCAGGCTGAAATAAAGCAGAATGGCCCTTTAAATCTACAGGACACACGTCAGTGAAGGTCACAGGTTTAATCCCCGAACCACCACAAGTGCCCCGAAGCAAGGCAGCAGCCGAGAGTCCAGCTGTTGATGACACACACACACACACACACACACACACACACACACACACACACACACACACACACACACAGTCTCCTCCTCTCTAATTAAGATTAATTACCTGCTCGTTAATGTGCTGTGAGCTTCCTGAGGAGACCGGTGACGGCTCAAGGACAGTTTGGACATTAAAACGCTGCTTTGACGTCCACGTTTAAAACAGCTGACGGGAGTCTCCTCAAACTGCAGCAAGCTCATTACTGACATCAAAGCTATTGTCTCCTCAAACGATCCCAGTGAAAAATGCAAATCAGGTGTTTTCTCTTTTACAGCGCCGGCTAAACCCACGCTGGAAATCCTGATTTTATCTCAGCGATATGTTAGAGGGTAAAAACGTAAAACATCAGGACAACTAACGAAGAAACAAAAGTTCTAAAACTTGAGTTTTCTGAGGATTGAAAGTGAGGAGACTGACGGAGAGGAGCGCCTGTGGAAGCAGAGCTTTACGTTCCGGCGAGGCGTCGAACATCTGTGAAGGCCTCATCGCTGATGAAGCACCTCTGGAAGAACCAGAGTACAGCCTGACACTGAAACATCTGAAACATCTGGAGCGTTGTGGCTCCGCAGACACCACAAAGCAGCAACTGATGAAGTCCAATGAACTCGTGCGTCTAAGCTCTGACATGCCGTCGTCGTCTTCAGTGTCCCAGAAACATCCAAACATCGTGAAGTTCTGATCCGATCGATTTGTGTCCCAGCAGGAAAAAGGTCGTATTTCTTCTTCTGCTGCTTTTAAATAAAGAAGAACGCCGCAGAGAGGAGATGTCCTGGTTTGGACCGGGTCAGAACCGAATCATCTCCATTACATCTTTCTTCTTTTTTGTGTCTGTGGACCAATCAGAGTGAAGCTCTCTGCCTGCTGATTGGCCGCCCAGCTGCAGGTGATGACTGTTTCTGAGCAGCCATGTTTAATTCAGTAAAGGCGCCGGCAGGCAGCGTTAGTTATTAAAACACCTTAAAACCATCACTCAGCGCGCCTTAAAAACCACTTAGTGGGTTAAATATTCAGCAGCGCGTCGGCCTGAAGTGGCCTCAGAGTTTCACGCCAGGTTCAGTCCATTACACGCCGGCCGCGAGTGAGGCCCACAAATCAAAATATTAAGCAGCAAATGAGTCAAATAATCGACTGAATAACAGAGCAGAGACGCTCAGATGGACAAAGCAAGCGCACCCGCTCAGGAGCAGCCGAGGGAGGGAGACACCCGCGGTGTGAGCGCGCTCAGTGCGGCGCTGTGACTGAATGATGATAACTACAGGTGTGAAACACAGTTTAGACCCGTCCGAAATGCTCGTGGGTGTGTCCCCAAGATGGACGCTGACCCACTGTTGACCATGTGACTCATCACATCACTCATCATCTCAGGTGTGAAAACGGGTCGTTATCAGCAGAGGTGAAACCACTCTGAGACCTGCCACACCCACAGGGAGTCGGCGTTAAGGCGTCTGGGAACTACATTACAGATGGCAGACGGTTGGCGTCATAAGCTCCGCCCTCTGTTCAAAGATGGTCGTTCACAGTGGACGTAGATGCTTCTTTCACTCCTCTTTCAAACCATCTGTCTTCTCTTCTTCAAAGAACGACCTTTGACCTTTATATGCAGCTGTATAGCTGAGTCTTGTCCCGTGTCCTGTGCTCCACGACTGACAAACCAAACGCACCCAGGGCCTGCAGGGACAGGAAGTGATGTCTCGCAAAACGCTACTCCTTCTTCTTCTTTGATTTTTCGTACTCGGATGTTGCAGCAATGTTGCTGTCAGCACTGAAGTGTGACACGTATGATGAACGGCGCGGCTTTGACCGAATCATGTGTTATGATTGTGCAACCACCTGACAGGAAGCAGAGCAGCTTTATGAGAAGTCATGTGACTGAAAAGCCCACATGTGAGGTTCAGCATCAATGACTTGTTTTTCAGGTCTTCTGTATTTGGTTTGACTGTTGTTGTTTTAACACGAGTCAGAGATCTGCAGCACACACACACACACACACACACACACACACACACACACAGTGAAAACATACAAACACACTCTGAGGGCGTCATGGGTCAGACAATGTTCAGCCTGCAGCTAAACAGAGATGAGAGGTTTCCTGTTTCAAACCACTCTGACACACATTAATAAATTATCTCACACACACACACACACACACACACACACAAGCCCGTTCAGCTATCTTAGTGAGGACCTTCATTGACATAATGCTTTCCGTAGCCCCTTACCCTGACCCTAAGCTAACTGTAACCCTGACACTAAAACCAGATTCTGAGCCTCAAAAATGTCTTCAAACTTTTGGGGACCAGGTCTCCACAAAGCTTTGAATATACGCTCACAAACGTGTGTGTTTGTGTGTGTGTGTGTGTGTGTGTGTGTGTGTGTGTGTGTGTGTGTGTGTGTGTGTGGTGCTAATTGCTCATCCTCGTTTCTTATTTAAATGTGAACAAATGGACTGGTGGCTTCATTGAGACGCAGAGAGAAAATCCTCGTTAAACTTTGATTCTGTCGGTGAATCTTTCAGCAGCGCCGAGCAAACAGAGCTCGTTAGATGTGCACGCGCGCGCATGAATTATCCAGGCGTGACATGAAATATTAACACAGACTTCAGCTCTGATGTGCATCACAGCTTCATGTTGGAACAGGGAAGCCACAGAGAGGAGGTCACGCCACCGCCGCTCACCTGTTCTATGCCTGATCACATGACACACACACCTGCCGCTACTGTTCAGGCCCGAGGCAGCTCTCACCTGCTCCAACATGGACACCTGTGATGTTGTCCTTTAGTGTCATCAGGTGGGACTCTGCAGTTTGGAGGCCAGGTCAGCACTTTGGCTTTTTTTCCTTCTGGTTTTTTAGTGCTGGGGCGGAGCTTCCTGTTTGCAGGTACCCACAGGACAACAACTTCTGACGGAAGCTAACCAAACAACCAATGAAAATGGAGCATCAGTTCACAGACTCAAAGTCTGAGGGCAGAGTCACGTACTCCTCCATCAACTATCAAATGTGCCGTTCTGTCTTTTCAAAGCAGATATGACTCAAAAGATCCTGTCAAAAAAGTAAATGAACAGATTACAACATCTGAGAAATAGTGCAGCGATTCTGTGACAGAGCTTGTGTGGCTTTAACGAGCTGTGATGTTTGGTGTGAAATGCTTCATCTCAGCTCTGTGAGGATCTTCAGGAACAGTTCTACAGGCTTCCTGTCAGGATGAGGTCCGGCTCTGATAGAGTTCCCCTGTGCGTTTCTTTCCAGGTGTGCTTTAACCTCCTAAAACCCGAACTCTTCCACAGCAGCATTGTAATTTCTCTTTGATATTTGGACACATTGGGACCTGATGAATGTAAAAACAAAGAATTACCAGATTTTTGTTTCTAAGAAAAATCAGAGCCACATATGAGGATATTTGTTTAAAATTTCGATAGAACAGTAGAACAGGATATCAGGCCCTTGTAGAGCAAAATTGAGTGTTTTGGTCTAAATAACCCAAAATGTGATGTCCCCACATGTGGACGCAGGTCCTAGGTTAATGCACCTGCAGCATGTTTGGATCAATTTCATACTGAGGCATGAAGCTGATGTTTCCAGATGTTCCTGCATGGTGGATCAGACGAATCAAACAGCACTGACTGACCGGCAGCCGAAACCATGGATTTAGAGTCTAAATGCTGGTGGTGGCGAAGACGCAGCTCGGGGGCTGGACTGAGCTCTGAGTGTGGTTCGGTGAGGTTCCAACGTACAAAGTGCTGTACATTGGAAGCATATAATAAAATTATATAGGATATAAATAAAAGCCAAATAAAAAGTAAAATAATTAATTAAATAACTAATTTAATTACAAGAGAAACTAAGTCTCGCTGAGGTTAAAAGCCAAAGAATAAAAGTGGGTTTTAAAACATGATTTAGAAGTGGACAGTGAAGGGGCCTCTCTAACATGCACGGGCAAATTATTCCATAATTTAGGAGCCACGATAGAAGAGGCCACGCCCCCTCTGAGCTTCCTCCTGGATCTCTCCAGCAGCAGCTGGTCAGCTGACCTGAGAGACCGACAGGGTGTGTGGAGAAGCTCAGAGAGGTAAGACAGGGCGAGACTGTGAAGGCATTTAAAAACAAACATGAGAATTTTAAAATGAACTCTAGAAGACACGGGCAGCCGGTGAGGCCAGCACAGGGTTATGTGCTCTCTTTTACGAGTTCCTGTTAGGAGTCGTGCAGCCACATTTTGAACCAGCTGCAGACGTGAGAGCTACGACTGACTGACCCCCACATAAAGTGCGTTACAGTCCAGGCGGGAAGAAATAAAAGCATGGATCCTGTTTCAAGGTGCTGCCCAGAAAGAAAAGATTTCACTCGTGCCAGTCGGCTTAAATGATAAAAACTGGACTTCACCACTGCTCTGATTTGGCTGTACAATTTAAAATCACTGTCCAACTTAAAACCAAAGTCAGTAACAACAGGTTTAAAATAAACTTCCAGGAGTCCCAAATCTACAGAGGAGGACTCGCAGGGACAACTGGGTCCAAACACCAACAGACGGAGCAATCAGGGAATGAGAGACAGGAGGGAAACACAGCAGGGACAAATCAGGCCTAATGAGACAGGAAAAGCAAAACCAAACACACTAACATAAGACATGGACCTTCAAAGTAAAACAGGAAGCATAACAGCTGATACAGCAGACAGGGGAGACAGAGCAACTAAGGAACACCGACAGAAACCAGCAGGCAGAACTCAAAGTACAGTAATAATGAAACTCTGGACATCACACGGTGAGTGTGCTGCACTGACACAGCTAAGCTTGATTAATTTGGATGCATTTTGTGAGCACACAGTTTCAGGGATTTTCATATTTCAGTTAATCTTTTTATTTTTAAAGATTTAGTTAATCACTATAAAGACACATGTGAGGTACTTAAGTGTATATAAAGACTGTTTATAGGCCAGAAAATTACTGAAAGCAGAACAAGCCCATCGTTAGGAACAAAAGACAAAGGAGTCGAAGTGCAGTGCAGTCATTCTCATCATTACAATAACATTACACTCTGAGCTGAACACACACAGACACACACACACAGACACACACAGACACACACACACACACACACACACACACACACACACACAGACAGACAGACACACACACACAGACACACACACACACACACACAGACAGACACAGACACACACACACACACACACACACACACACACACACACACACACACACACACACACAGACAGACACAGACACACAGACACACACACACACACACACACACACACACACACACACACACACACACAGACACACACAGAGCTCTTCATGAAGTTTCTGCAAATTTCTACTTTCCAGCCTTGTGCCAC